>NW_028327804.1:1462571-1489801 GCF_031878675.1 Megascapheus bottae | reverse complement strand
TACCCTAAACCTTCCTAACCTAACCTAGCTTAACCTCTACCTAACCTAACCTAACCCTAACCCTTAACCTAACCCTAACCTAACCCTAACCCCCCCCACCCCCTCCCCCCCCCACCCTCCCCCCCACCCTCCCCCCCCCCCACCCCCCACCCCCCTCCCCCCCCCCCCCCCCACCCCCCCCCCCCCTCCCCCCCCCCCCCCCACCCCCTCCCCCCCCCCCACCCCCCCCCCCCTTACCATAACCCTAACCCTCACCCCTAACCCTAAATCTTACCCTACCCTTACCCTAAACGTAATCTAACCCTTACCCTTAACCTAACCCTACAAATAACTCTAAACCTAACCCTAACCCTAACATTAAACCTTACCCTAACCCTAACCCTAACCCTTACCCTAACCCTAACCCTAACCCTAACTCTAACTTCAACCTTAACACTAACCCTAACCCTAGCTCTAACTCTAACCCTTACCCTAAAACTAACCCTAAACCTAAGACTAACCCTAACCCTAACCATTTCCGTTACCCTAACCCTAACCCTAAACATAACACTACCCCTAATCCTAAACCTAATCCTAACCCTAACCGAAACCCCTAACCCTATACCTAACCCCTAACCCTAACCCTAACCCTTACCCTTATCCTAACACTAACCCTAACCCTAACCCTAACACTTACCCTTAACCTAACCTTAACCCTAACCCTTACCCTAACCCTAAACCTTACCCTAACCCTACCCCTAACACTAACCCTAACACTAACCCTAATCCTTACCCTAACCTTAACCCTAACCCCTAACCCTAAACCTAACCCTAACCCTAACCTAACCCTTACCCTTACCGTAACCCTAACCCTAACTCTAAACCTAAACCTAATCCTAAACCTAACCCTTACCCTAACCCTAACACTAAACCTAACCCTTACCCTTACCCTAACCCTAACACTAACCCTAACCCTAACCCCAAACTTTACCCTTACCCTAACCCTAAACCTAATCCTAAACCTAACCCTAACCCTAACCTTCACCCTAACCCTACACTTACCCTAACCCTAACTCTAACCCTAACCCTAAACCTAACCCTACACCTAACCATAACCATTACACTTATCCTAACCCAAAACCTAAACCTAAGACTAACCCTTACCCTTACCCTAACCCTTACCCTAACCTTAACCCTAACTCTAACCATAAACCTAACCGTAACCCTAACCCTTATCCTTTCCCTAACCCTAACCATAAACCTAACCCTAAACCAAAGCCTAACCCTAAACCTAAACCTTACCCTTACCCTAAACCTTACCCTAAACCTAACCCTAACCCTAACCCTTACCCTTACCTTAAACCTAACCCTAACCCTAACCTTACTCTTACCCTAACGCTAACCCTAACCCCAACCCTAACACCTACCCTTACCCTAACCCTAACCCTAACCTTAACCGTAACCCTACCCTAACCCTAACCCTAACGCTAACCCTAACGCTAACCCTAACCCTAACTCTAACACTTACCCTAACTCTAACCCTAACTCTAACCCTTAACCCTTACCCTTACCCTCAACCTAACCATAACCCTTACCCTAAACCTAACCCTAACCCTAACCTTAACCCTTACCCTTACCCAAACCCTTACCCTTACTCTAACGCTAACACTAACCATAATCCTAACCCTAACCCTAACATATATACTTACCCTAAAACTAACCGTAAACCTAAACCTAACCCTAACATTAACCCTAACCCTAAACCTAACCCTTACCCTAACCCTACCCTAAGGCTAATCCTTACCCTTAACCAAACCCTAACCCTAACCTTAACCCCAACCCTAAACCTAACCCTAACCTTAACCCTAACCCTTACCCTTACCCTAACCCTAATCCTAAACTTAACCCTAAACGTACCCCTTACTCTAACCCTAACCCTACACCTAACCATAAACCTAACCCTAACCCTAAACTTAACCTTTACCCTTACCCTAAATCTAACCCTAAACCTAACCCTAACCCTTACCCTAACCCTAATCGTAAACCTACGCCTAACCCTAACCCTAACCTTAACCCAACCCTAACCCTAACCCTAACCCTAGCCCTTAACCTAACACTTACCCTAACCCTTACACTTGCCATAACCCTAACCCTAAACCTAACCCTAATCCAAACCCTAACATTTACCCTTACCCTAACCAAACCCTAAACCTAAAACTAACCGTAACCCCTAACCATAACCCTAACCGTAACCCTTACCCTTACCCTAACCCTAACCCTAACCTTAATGCTAACCCTAACCCTAAACCTAACCCTTACGCTAACCCTGACCCTAACTCTAATTCTTACCCTAACCCTACCTCTAACCCTAACACTAACCCTTACCCTTTCACTAACCCAAAGCCTAACTTTAACCCTTACCCTTGCCCTTAAGCAAAACCTAACCCTAACCCTAACCCTTATCCTTACCCTAACCCTAAGCTTAACTCTAACCCTAACCCTAACCCTAACCCTAACCCTTACTCTAACCCAAACCCTAAACCTTACCCTAACCCTAACACTAGCCTTAAAACCAATTTTAAACCTAAACTTAAACCTAACCCTAACCCTTACCCTAACCCTAACCCTAACCCTAACCCTAATCCTAACCCTAACACTTGACCTTACCCTAACCCTAACCCTAACCCTTATCCTAACCCTAACCCTAGCCCTAACCCTTACCATAACCCTAACCCTCACCCCTAAACCTAAATCTTACCCTAACCCTAACCCTAAACCTAATCTAACCCTTACCCTTACCCTAACCCTAACACTAACTCTAAACCTAACCCTAAACCTAACATTAAACCTTACCCTAACCCTAACCCTAACCCTTACCCTAACTCTAACCCTAACTCTAACCTCAACCTTAACACTAACCCTAAACCTAGCTCTAACTCTAACCCTTACCCTAAACCTAACCCTAAACCTAAGACTAACCCTAACCATAACCCTTACCCTTATCCTCACCCTAACCCTACACCTAATCCTAACCCTAACCCTAACCCTAAACCTAATCCTAACCCTAACCCTAACCCGTAACCCTAACCCTAACCCCTAACCCTAACCCTAACCCTTACCCTTATCCTAACACTAACCCTAACCCTAAACCTTACCCTAAAAATAACCCTAACAATTACCCTAAATCTAATCCTAACCCTATCCCTAACCCTTACCCTTACCTTAACCCTAAACCTAACCCTAACCCTTACCCTTACCCTAACGCTAAAACTAACCCTAACCCTAACATATACCCTTACCCTAACCCTAACCCTAACCCTAACCGTAACCCTAAACCTAACCCTAACACTAACTCTAACAATTACCCTAACCCTAACCTTAACCCCAACACTAAACCTAAACCTAACCCTAACCCTAACCCTTAACCTTACCCTAACCCTAACCCTAAACCTAACCCTAACCCTAACCCCTAACCCTAACGCTAACCCTAAACCTTACCCTTACCATAACCCTAACCCTAACCTTAATGCTAAAGCTAACCCTAACCCTAACCCTTACCCTAACCCATACCCTAACCATAACCCTAACCCTTACCCAAACCATAACCCTAACACTAACCCTAACCCTTACCCTTACGCTAACCCTAAACCTAACCCTAACCCTAACCCTTACCCTAAACCTAACCCTAAACCTAACCCTAACCCTAACCCCTAACACTAACGCTAACCCTAAACCTTACCCTTACCATAACCCTAACCATAACCTTAATGCTAAAGCTAACCCTAACCCTTACCCTAACCTTTACCCTAACCATAACCCTAACCCTTACCCAAACCATAACCCTAACCCTAACCCTTACCCTTACGCTAACCCTAAACCTAACCCTAACCCTAACCCCTAACCCTAAACCTAACCCTAACCCGTACCCTTACTCTAAGCCTAAACCCAACCCTAACCCTAACCCTTATCCAAACCTCACCCTAACACTAACCCTAACCCTTACCCAAACCATAACCCTAACCCTAACCCTAACCCTTACCCTTACTCTAACCCGAAACCTAACCCTAACCCTAACACTAACCCTAACCCCTACCCTTACACTAACCCTAACCCTAACCCTAAAACTAATCCTAACCCTAACCCTAAAACTAACCCTTACCCTAACCCTAATCCCAACCCTAACCCGTACCCTTACCCTAAGCCTAACCCTAACCCTAAACCTAACCCTACCCTTACCCTAACCCTAGCCCTCAACCTAACCCTAACATTAATCCTAACCCTTACCCTAACATTAACCGTAATTTTAACCCTAAACCTACCCCTTACCCTTACCCTTACCCTAACACGAAACCTAATCCTAACCCTAACCTTAACACTAACCCATACCCTTACTCGTACCCTCACCCTAAACCTAACCCTAACATTAACACTAACTGTAAACCCTAGCCCTTACCCTAACCCTAACCCTAACACATACCCTAACCCTAACCCTAACACTAACCCTAACCCTTACCCTAACCCTAACCCTAACCCTAACACTTATCCTAACCCTAACCCTAACCCTAACCCTAACCCTAACCATTAACCCATCCCTAACAGTAACGCTAACCCTAACCCTAAACCTAACCCTAACCCCTATCCCTAATCCTAACCATACCCCTAACCCTATAGCCTAACCCTAACCCTAAACATAACCCTAACCCTTACCCTTATTCTAAACCTAACCCTAACACTAACACTTACCCTTACCCTAACCCCTACCCTAACCCTAAATCTAACACTTACCCTAACCCTAACCCAAACCCTAACCCTTACCCTAACCCTAACCCTAACCCTTATCTTAACCCTAACCCTAACCCTTAACCGATTCCTAACACTAACCCTAACCCCTAACACTAACACTACCCTAACCCTAACCCTAACCCCTACCCCTAACCCTAACCCTAACCCTAACACTAACACCGAACCCAAACCCTAACCCTAACCCTTACCCTTATTCTAACCCTAACCCTAAACCTAAGACTTACCCTGACCCTAACCCCTAACCTAACCCTAACCCTAACCCTTACCCTAACCTAACCCTAATCCTAACACTAACCCTAACCCTAACCCTAACCTTACCCTAACCCTAACCCTAACCCTAACCTTTAACCTTACCCTAACCATAACCCTAACCTTAACTCCAAATCTAAACCTACCCCTAACCCTAACCCTTAACCTAACCCTAAACCTAACCCTAATCCTAACCCTTACCCTAAACCTAACCCTAACCCTAACCGTAAACCTTACCCTAACCCTAACCCTAACCCTAACACTAACACCGAACCCAAACCCTAACCCTAACCCTTACCCTTATTCTAACCCTAACCCTAAACCTAAGACTTACCCTTACCCTAACCCCTAACCTAACCCTAACACTAACCCTAAACCTTAACCTAACCCTAACCCTAACCCTAACCCTAACTCTAACCCAAACCCTAACCCTAAAAGTAACCCTAACCCTAACCCTAAAACTTACCCTTACCCTAACCCTAACCCTAACCCTAATCGTCACCCTTACCCTAACCCTAAAACTAACCCTTACCCTTACCCTAACCCTAACCCTAAACCTAAACCTAACACTAATCCTAACCCTTACCCTAACACTAACCCCAATTTTAACCCTAAACCTAACGCTTACCCTTACCATAAACCTAACCCCAAACCTAATCCTAACCCTAACCTTAACACTAACCCTTACCCTTACCCTAACCCTAACCCTAAACCTAACCCTAACACTAACCCAACTCCTAACCCTAACCCTTACCCTAACCCTAACCCTAACCATAACCCTAACACTAACCCTAACACCTATACCTAAAACTAACCCAAACCCTAACCCCTAACCCTAACCCTAACCCTAACCCTTACCCTTATCCTAACCCTATCCCTGACCCTAAAACTTACCCTAACCCTAACCCCTACCCTAATCCTAACAGTAACCCTAACCCTTACCCTAACTCTAACCCTAACCCTTACCCTTACCCTAACACTAAACCTAACCCTAACCCTAACCCTAACCCTTAACCTTACCCTAACCCTAACCCTAACACTAACGCTAAATCTTACCCTTACCCTAAACCTAACCCTAAACCTAACAATAACCCTTACTCCTTACCCTAACCCCAATGCTAAACCTAACCCTAAAATAACTCTAACCCTAACCCCTAATCCTAACCCTGACCCTAACCATTACCCTTACTCTAATCCTAACCCAAACCCTAACCCTTACCCTTACCCTAACCCTAACACTAACCCTAACACTTACCGTAACCGTAAACCTAACCCTAACCCTAACTCTAACCCTAACACTAAACCTAACCCTAACCCTAACCCTAAACCTAAACCTTACCCTTACCCTAACCCTAACCCCAAACCTAATCCTAACCCTAACCCTAACCCTTACCCTAACACTAACCCTAATTTTAACCCTAACCCTTACCATTACCCTAACCCTAAACCTAACCCTCAACCTAACCCTATCCCTAACCTTAACACTAACCCTTAACCTTACCCTAACCCTAACCCTAATCCTAACCCTAAACCTTACCATTACCCTAACCCTAACACTAACTTTAACCCTAACCCTAACCCTAAACCTAACCTTAACCCTAACCCTTATCCTTTCCCTAACTCTAACCTTAACCCTAACCCTAAACCTAACCCTAACCAAAAACCTAACTCTTACCATTACCCTAACCCTAAACCTAAACCTAACCCTTACCCTAACCCTAACCCTAACCCTAACCCTAAACCTACCCCTAACCATAAACTTAACCCTAACCCTTACCCTTGCCATAACAATAACCCTAACCCTAAACCTAACCCTAGCCCTAACCGTAACCCTTACCCTTAACCTAACCCTAACCCTAACCCTTACACTAACCCAAACGCTAACCCTAACCCTAACACTTACCCTAACCCTAACCCTAACACTAACCCTAACCCTTACCCTAACCCTAAACCTAACACTTATCCTACCTCTAACCCTTACACTTACCCTAACCCTAACCCTAAACCTAACCCTAACACTAACCCTAACTCCTAACCCTAACCCTTACCCTAACCCTAACCATAACCATAACCCTAACACTAACCCTAACCCCGAACCCTAACCCTAAACCTAACCCCTAAACCTAACTCTAACCCTAACCCTAACCCTTACCCTTATCCTAACCCTATCCCTGACCCTAACACTTACCATTATCCTAAACCCTACCCTAACACTAACACTAACCCTAACCCTTACCCTAACCCTAAACCTAACCCTAACCCTTTTCCTTACCCTAACCCTAAAACTAACCCTAACCCTAACACTAACCCTCACCCTAACCCTACCCCTTACCCTTACCCTAACCCTAACCCTAACCCTAAATCTTACCCTTACCGTATACCTAACCCTAACCCTAACCCTTACCCTAACCCTAAACCTAAACCTAAACCTAAACCTTACCATTACCCTAACCCTAACCCTAACCGTAACCCGTAACAGATCAATAACACTAACCTTAACCCCTAACCCTAACCCTAACACTTACCCTAACCCTAAACCCTAACCCTAACTCTAACCCTGACCCTAACACTAACACCTAACCCTAACCCTAACCCTAACCCTTACCCTTATTCTAAACCTAACACCAACCCTAACACTTACCCTTACCCTATCCCTACCCTAACACTAACCCTAACCCTTACCCTAACCGTAACCCTAACCCTAGCCCTAAACATTACCCTTACTCTAACCCTAAACCTAACCCTAACCCTAACCCTTACCCTTACCTTAACCCTAACCTAACCCTTATCCTTAACTTAACCCTAATCCTAAACCTAACACTTTCCCTTACCGTAACGCTAACACTAATCCTAAACTTAACCCTAACCCTAACCCTTACCCTTACTCTAACCCTAACCCTAACCCTAAATCTTACCCTAACCCTATCCCTAACCCTTACCCTTACCCTAACCCTAACACTAACCCTAACCCTAACCCTAACCCTTACCCTACCCTAATCCTAACAGTAACCCTAACCCTTACCTAACTCTAACCCTAACCCTTACCCTTACCCTAACACTAAACCTAACCCTAACCCTAACCCTAAAACTAACGCTAAATCTTACCCTTACCCTAAACCTAACCCTAAACCTAAGAATAACCCTTACCCTTACCCTAACCCTAATGGTAAACCTAACCCTAAAAATAACTCTAACCCTAAACCCTAATCCTAACCCTGACCCTAACCCTTACCCTTACCCTAATCGTAAACCAAACCCTAACCCTTACCCTTACCCTAACCCTAACACTAACCCTAACCCTTACTGTAAACATAACCCTAACCCCTAACCCTAACCCTTACCCTAACCCTAACCCTAACCCTAAGCCCTACCCTTACACTAAACCTAACCCTAACTCTAACCCTAAACCTAACCCTAAAACTAACCTTTACCCGAACACTAAACGAAACCCTACCCCTTACCCTTACCCTAACCCTAACCCAACCCTAAACCTAAACCTTACCCTTACCCTAACCCTAACCCCAAACCTAATCCTAACCCTAACCCTAACCCTTACCCTAACACTAACCCTAATTTTAACCCTAACACTTACCCATACCCTAACCCTAAACCTAACCCTCAACCTAACCCTATCCCTAACCTTAACACTAACCCTTAACCTTACCCTAACCCTAACCCTAAACCTTACCATTACCCTAACCCTAACCCTAACTTTAACCCTAACCTAACCCTAAACCTAACCTAAACCCTAACCCTTATCCTTTCCCTAACTCTAACCCTAACCCTAACCCTAAACCTAACCCTAACCAAAAACCTAACTCTTACCATTACCCTAACCCTAAACCTAAACCTAACCCTTACCCTAACCCTAACCCTAACCCTAACCATACCCCTAACACTAACCCTAACCCCTAACCCTAACCCTAACCCTAACCCCTAACCCTAACCCTAACCCTAACCCTAACCCTTACCCTTATCCTAAACCTATCCCTGACCCTAACACTTACCCTTATCCTAAACCCTACCCTAACACTAACACTAACCCTAACCCTTACCCTAACCCTAAACCTAACCCTAACCCTTTTCCTTACCCTAACCCTAAAACTAACCCTAACCCTAACCCTAACCCTAACCCTCACCCTAACCCTAACCTTTACCCTTACCCTAACCCTAACCCTAACCCTAACCCTAAATCTTACCCTTACCTTATACCTAAACCTAACCCTAACCCTTACCCTAACCCTAAACCTAAACCTAAACCTAAACCTTACCATTACCCTAACCCTAACCCTAACCCTAACCCGTAACCGATCAATAACACTAACCTTAACCCCTAACCCTAACCCTAACACTTACCCTAACCCTAACCCTAACCCTAACCCCTAACCCTAACTCTAACCCTGACCGTAACACTAACACCTAACCCTAACCGTAATCCTAACCCTTACCCTTATTCTAACCCTAACACTAACCCTAACACTTACCCTTAACCTATCCCTACCCTAACACTAACCCTAACCCTTACCCTAACTGTAACCCTAACCTTAGCCCTAAACATTACCCTTACTCTAACCCTAAACCTAACCCTAACCCTAACCCTTACCCTTACCTTAACCCTAACCTAACCCTTATCCTTAACTTAATATTAATCCTAAACCTAACACTTTCCCTTACCGTAACACTAACACTAATCCTAACCTTAACCCTAACCCTAACCCTTACCCTTACAATAACCCTAACCCTAACCCTAAACCTTACCCTAACCCTATCCCTAACCCTAACCCCTAACCACTAACCTTAACCCTTACCCTAACCCTAACCCTAACCCTAACCCTTACCCTTATCATAACCCTAACACTAACTCTAACTCTAACCCTAACCCTAACCCTAACCCTTCCCTAACCCTAACCCTAAACCTTACCCTAAACCTAACCCTAACCCTAACCCTGACCCTTACCCTTAACCTAACCCTAACCCTAAACCTAAACTTAACCCTAACCCTTATCCTTTCCCTAACCCTAACCCTAACCCTAAACCTAATGCTAACCCTAAACCTAAAGCTTTACCCTTACCCTTAGCTTAACCCTAACCCTAAACCTCAACCTAAACCTTACCCTTACCATAACCCTAACCCTAACCCTAACCCTAAACTAAAACCTAACCCTTACCCTTACCCTAACCCTAACCCTAACCCTAACCCTAACCCTAAACCTAACTCTTACCCTTATCCTATCCCTAACCCTAACCCTAACACTTACCCTTACCCTAACCCTACACTAACCCTAAACCTAACCCTAACCCTAACACTAAACCTTACCCTAAACGTAGCCATAACCCCAACCCTAACCCTAACCCTAACCCTTACCCTTACCCTGACCCCAACCCTAAACCTAACCCTAACCCTAACCCTAACCCTGACCTTAAACCTAACCCTAAACCTAACCCTTGCCCTTACCCTGACTATAACCCT
The DNA here is from genome assembly GCF_031878675.1 of Megascapheus bottae. NCBI lineage: Eukaryota > Metazoa > Chordata > Mammalia > Rodentia > Geomyidae > Megascapheus > Megascapheus bottae. The sequence continues at coordinate 1,479,300 of NW_028327804.1, read as the reverse complement.
AAACCTAACCCTAATCATAACCCTAACCCGTACCCTTACCTAACCCTAAACATAACCCTAAACCTAACCCTAACAATTACCCTAACCCTAACCCTTAAACTAACTATAACCATACCCCTAAACCTTACACTAACCCTAACCCTAACCCTTACCCTAACCCTAAAACTAACACTAACCCTAACCCTTATCCTAACCATAAGCCTAACCCTAACCCTAACCCTTACCCTAACCCTGACGCTAACACTAACCCCACCCCTAGCCTTACACTAACCCTAACCCTAAATCTAACCCTAACCCTAACCCTAAGACTATCCCTTACCTTAACCCTAACCCTAACCCTTACCCTTACCCTAACCCTAACCCTAACCCTAAACCTAACCATACCCTTACCCTCACCTTAAACCTAAACCTAACCCTAACCCTAATCCTAACCCTTACCCTAACCCTAACCCTAATCCTAACCCTTACCCTAACCCTAACCCTAATTTTAACCCTAACACTTAACCTTACCCTAACCTTAACCCTAACCCTAAACCTAACCCCAACCAACCCTAACCTTAACACTAACCCTTCCCCTTCCCCTAACCCTAACCCTTACCCTAACCCTAACCCTAACCCTAAACGTAACCCTAATCCTAAACCCAAACATAACCCTAAACCTAACCCTAACTCTAATCCTTACCCTAACCCTAACCCTAACGCTAACCTTAACCCTTACCCTTTACCTAACCCTAACCAAAGACTAACCCTATCCCTTACTCTAACCCTAACCCTAACCATCACCCTTATTCTATCCCTAACCCTAACCCTAACACTTACCCTTACCCTAACAACTACCCTAACCCTAACCCTAACCCTAACCCTTACCTAACACTAAACCTAACCCTTACCCTAACCCTAACCCTAACCCTGACCCTAACCTTAACGCTAACCCTAACTCAAACCCTTACCCCTACCTTAACCGTAACCCTAAACCTAGCCCTAACCCTAATCCTAACCCTTATTCTTACCCTAATCCTAAACCTAACCCTAACCCTAACCCTAACCCTAACGCTAACCCTAACCCTAAATCTTACCTTTACTCTAAACCTAACACTAACCCTACCCCAACCCTTAACCTTAACCTAACCCTAACGCTAAACCTTACCCTAACAATAACCGTAACCCTAACCTTAATGCTAAACCTAACCCTAACCCTAACACTTACCCTAACCCTAACCCTAACCATAATCCTTACCCTAACTCTAACCCTAACTCTAACCTTAACCCTTACACTTTCCCTAAACCTAACCCAAAGCCTAACCCTAACCCTTACCCTAACCCTAACTCTAACCCTTAACCTTATCCTATCCCTAACCCGAACCATAACACTTACAATTACCCTAACCCCTACCCTAACCCTAAACCTTACCCTAAACCTAACCCTAACCCTAACCCTAACCCTTACCCTTAACCTAACCCTAACCCTAAACCTAAACTTAACCCTAACCCTTATCCTTTCCCTAACCCTAACCCTAACCCTAAACCTAACGCTAACCCTAACCCTAAAGCTTACCCTTACCCTTAGCTTAACCCTAACCCTAAACCTCAACCTAACCCTTACCCTTACCATAACCCTAACCCTAACCCTAACCCTAAACTAAAACCTAACCCTTACCCTTACCCTAACCCTAACCCTAACCCTAACCCTAACCCTAACACTAACCCTAAACCTAACTCTTACCCTTATCCTATCCCTAACCCTAACCCTAACACTTACCCTTACCCTAACCCCTACACTAACTCTAACCCTAACCCTAACCCTTACCCTAAACCTAACCCTAACCCTAACTCTTACCCTTACCCTAACCCTAAACCTAACCCTAACCCTAACCATAACACTTACCCTTACCCTAACCCTAACCCTAACCTAAACCTTAAACTTACCCTAATCCTAACCTTAACCCCAACACTAAACGTAATCCTAACCCTAACCCTAACCCTTACCCTTACCCTAACCCTAACCCTAAATGTAACCATAACCCTAACCCTAACCTTACCCTAACCGTAAGCCTAATCCTAACCCTAACCCTTACCCTTACCTAACCCTAACCCTAAAACTAACCCTTACCCAAACGTTAACCCTAACCCTTACCCTAACCCTAACACTATCCCTAAACCTAACACCTGACCCTAATCCTTAACCTAACCCTAACCCTAACCCTAACCCTTACCCTTACCCTAACCCTAAACCTAAATCTAACGCTAACCCTAACCCTAACCCTGACCTTAACCCTAACCCTAAACCTAACCCTTGCCCTTACCCTAACTATAACCCTAAACCTAACCCTAATCATAACCCTAACCCGTACCCTTACCTGACCCTAAACCTAACCCTAAACCTAACCCTAACAATTACCCTAACCCTAACACTTAAACTAACTCTAACCATACCCCTAACCCTTACCCTAACCCTAACCCTAACCCTTACCCTAACCCTAAACCTAACACTAACCCTAACCCTTATCCTAACCATAAGCCTAACCCTAACCCTAACCCTTACCCTAACCCTGACGCTAACACTAACCCCACCCCTAGCCTTACACTAACCCTAACTCTAACTCTAACCCTAACCCTAACCCTAAAACTATCCCTTACCCTAACCCTAACCCTAACCCTAACCCTTACCCTTACCCTAACCCTAACCCTAACCCTAAACCTAACCCTTACCCTTACCCTCACCTAAAACCTAAACCTAACCCTAACCCTAATCCTAACCCTTACCTTAACCCTAACCCTAATTTTAACCCTAACACTTAACCTTACCCTAACCTTAACCCTAACCCTAAACCTAACCCCAACCAACCCTAACCTTAACACTAACCCTTACCCTTCCCCTAACCCTAACCCTTACCCTAACCCTAACCCTAACCCTAACCGTAACCCTAATCCTAAACCCAACCATAACCCTAACCCTAACCCTAACCCTAACCCTAACCCTAACCCTAACCCTTTCCCTTACCCTGACCCCAACCCTAAACCTAACCCTAACCCTAACCCTAACCCTGACCTTAACCCTAATCCTAAACCTAACCCTTGCCCTTACCCTAACTATAACCCTAAACCTAACCCTAATCATAACCCTAACCCGTACCCTTACCTAACCCTAAACCTAACCCTAAACCTAACCCTAACAATTACCCTAACCCTAACACTTAAACTAACTCTAACCATACCCCTAACCCTTACCCTAACCCTAACCCTAACCCTTACCCTAACCCTAAAGCTAACACTAACCCTAACCCTTATCCTAACCATAAGCCTAACCCTAACCCTAACCCTTACCCTAACCCTGACGCTAACACTAACCCCACCCCTAGCCTTACACTAACCCTAACTCTAACTCTAACCCTAACCCTAACACTAAAACTATCCCTTACCCTAACCCTAACCCTAACCCTAACCCTTACCCTTACCCTAACCCTAACCCTAACCCTAAACCTAACCCTTACCCTTACCCTCACCTTAAACCTAAACCTAACCCTAACCCTAATCCTAACCCTTACCTTAACCCTTACCCTAATTTTAACCCTAACACTTAACCTTACCCTAACCTTAACCCTAACCCTAAACCTAACCCCAACCAACCGTAACCTTAACACTAACCCTTACCCTTCCCCTAACCCTAACCCTTACCCTAAACCTAACCCTAACCCTAACCGTAACCCTAATCCTAAACCCAACCATAACCCTAAACCTAACCCTAACTCTAATCCTTACCCTAACCCTAACCCTAACGCTAACCTTAACCCTTACCCTTTACCTAACCATAACCAAAGACTAACCCTAACCCTTACTCTAACCCTAACCCTAACCATCACCCTTATTCTATCCCTAACCCTAACCCTAACACTTACCCTTACCCTAACAACTACCCTAACCCTAACCCTAACCCTAACCATTACCTAACACTAAACCTAACCCTTACCCTAACCCTAACCCTAACCCTGACCCTAACCTTAACGCTAACCCTAACCCAAACCCTTACCCCTACCTTACCCGTAACCGTAAACCTAGCTCTAACCCTAATCCTAACCCTTATTCTTACCCTAATCCTAAACCTAACCCTAACCCTAACCCTAACCCTAACGCTAACCCTAACCCTAAATCTTACCTTTACTCTAAACCTAACACTAACCCTAACCCCAACCCTTAACCTTAACCTAACCCTAACGCTAAACCTTACCCTAACAATAACCCTAACCCTAAACTTAATGCTAAACCTAACCCTAACCCTAACACTTACCCTAACCCTAACCCTAACCATAAACCTTACCCTAACTCTAACCCTAACTCTAACCTTAACCCTTACACTTTCCCTAAACCTAACCCAAAGCCTAACCCTAACCCTTACCCTAACCCTAACTCTAACCCTTACCCTTATCCTATCCCTAACCCGAACCATAACACTTACCCTTACCCTAACCCCTACCCTAACCCTAAACCTTACCGTAACCCTAACCCTAAGCCTAAGCCTAACCTTAATCCTAACCCTAACCCTAACCCTTACCCCTACCCTAACCCTTACCCTAAACCTAATCCTAGCCCTAACCCTAACCCTAACCCTAACCCTCACCTTAAACCTAAACCTAACCCTAACCCTAACACTTACCCTTACCCTAACCTTAACCCTAACCCTAAACCTAACCCCAACCCTAACCTTAACACTAACCCTTACACTTTCCCTAACCCTAACCCTTACCCTAAACCTAACCCTAACACTAACCGTAACCCTAACCCTAAAACTAACCCTAACCCTAACCCTAACCCTTAACCTAACCCTAACCCTAACCTTGACCCTAACCTTAACGCTAACCCTAACCCAAAACCTTACCCTACCTTACCCCTAACCCTAAACCTAGCCCTAACCCTAACCCTAACCCTTATTCTTACCCTAATCCTAAACCTAACCCTAACCCTAACCCTAATGCTAAACCTAACCCTAAATCTTACCTTTACTCTATACCTAACCCTAACCCTAACCCCAACCCTTACCCTTAACCTAACCCTAACGCTAAACCTTACCCTATCAATAACCCTAACCATAACCTTAATGCTAAACCTAACCCTAACCCTAACACTTACCCTAACCCTAACCCTAAACCTAATCCTTACCCTAAACCTAACCCTAGCCCTAACCTTAACCCTTACACTTTCCCTAACCCTAACCCAAAGCCTATCCCTAACCCTTACCCTAACCCTAACCCTAACCCTTACCCTTATCCTCTCCCTAACCCTAAACCTAACACTTACCCTTACCCTAACCCCTAACCTAAACCTAACCCTAACCCTTACCGTAACCCTAACCCTAACCCTCAGCCTAACCTTAACCCTAACCCTAACCCTAAAACTTACCCCTACCCTAACCCTAACCCTAATCTTAATCCTAACCCTAACCCTAACCCTTGTCCTTACCCTAACCCTAACACTAAACCGAACACTAACCCTAACCCTAAACTTAACCCTTACCCTTACCTTAACCCTAACCCTAAGCCTAACGCTAACCCTAAACCTAACCCTAATCCTAACCCTAACACTTACCCTTACGCTAACCCCTACCCTAACCAGAACCCTAACCCTAAACCTTACCCTAAACCTACCCTAACCCTAACTCTTACCCTTACCCTTACCCTAACCCTAACCCTAAACTAAACCTTAAACTTACCCAAACCCTAACCTTAACTCCAACACTAAACCTAACCCTAACCCTAACCCTAACCCTTACCCTTACATTAATCCTAACCCTAAACCTAACCATAACCCTAAATCTAAACTTACCCTAAACCTACCCTAATCCTAACCCTAACCCTTACCCTTACCTAACCCTAACACTAACCCTAAAACTAACCCGTACCCTAACCCTAACCCTAACCCTTAAACTTACACTAACCCTAACCCTAACCCTAAAACTAACCCTTACCCTTTCCCTCACCTTAAACCTAAACCTAATCCTAACCCTAATCCTAACCCTTACCCTAACCCTAACCCTAATTTTAACCCTAACACTTACCCTTACCCTAACCCTAACCCTAAACCTAAACCTAACCCCAACCCTAACCTTAACACTTAAATTTACCCTTTCCCTAACCCTAACCCTTACCCTAATCCTAACTCTAACGCTAACCTTAACCCTTAACCTTTACCAAACCCTAACCCAAACACTAACCATAACCTTTATTCTAACCCTAACCCTAAACCTAACCCTTACCATTATTCTATCCCTTACCCTAACCCTAACACTTACCCTACCCTAACAACTACCCTAACCCTAACCCTAACCCTAACCCTTACCTAACCCTAACCCTAACCCTTACCCTAACCCTAACCCTGACCCTAACCTTAACCTAACCCTAACCCAAACCCTTACCCCTACCCTAACCCTAACCCTAAACCTAAACCTATCTCTAACCCTAAACCTTACCCTTACCCTAACCCTAACGCTAAACCTTACCTTAAACCTAACCCCTAACCCTAACCCTAACCCTAACCCTTACCCTAACCCTAACCCTAACACTAACCCTAACCGTTACCCGAACCATAAACCTAACCCCTAACCCTAACCCTAAACCCTACCCTTACACTAACCCTAACCCTAACTCTAAACCTAACCCTAACCCTAAAACTAACCCTTACCCTAACCCTAACCCTTTCCCTTACCCTTACCCTAACTCTAACCCTAACCCTAACATTAAATCTAACCCTTACCCTTACCCTAAGCCTAACCATAAACCTAACCCTAACCCTAGCACTAACCCTTACCCTAACACTAACCCTAATTTTAACCCTAACCCTGACCCTTACCCTACACTAACCCTAACCCTAAACCTAACCCTGACCCTAAACTTAACACTAAACCTTACCCTAACCCTAACCCTAACCCTAACCCTAACATTAAACCTAACTCTTACCCTTACCCTAAATCTAACCCTAAACCTAAACCTAACCCTTACCCTTACCCTAACCCTAACCTTAACCCTAACCCTTACCCTTACCCTAACTCTAAACCTCACACTAAAACTAACCCTAAACCTAACCCTAAACCTTAACCTAAACCTGACCCTAACCCTAACCTAACCCTTGCAGTTTACCTAACCCTAACCCAAACCCTAACCCTAACCCTTACTCTAACCCTACCCCTAACCCTAAACCTTACCCTTACTCTATCCCTAAACCTAACCCTAACCCTTACCTAACCCTAACGCTAAACCTTACCCTAACCCTAACCCTAACCCTGACGCTAACCTTAACCCTAACCCTAACCCCTACCCTAACCCTAACCCTAAAGCTAACCCTAAACCTAACCCTTGCACTTACCCTAACCCTAACACTAAACCTAACACTAACCCTAACCCTAACCCTATCCTTAAACCTTACCCTTACCCTAAACCTAACCCTAAACCTAAGCCTAACCCTAACCCTAAACCTAACCCCTAACCCTAACCCTAACCCTAACTCTTACCCTTACCCTAACTCTAACCCTAACCCTAACCCTAACCCTTATCCTTAACCTAACGCTAACCCTTAACCTAACCCTAACCCTAACCCTAACCTAACCCTTACCCTAAAACTAACCATAACCCTAACCTTTGTCCTTACCCTAACCCTAACACTAAACCTAAACCTAACCATAACCTTAACCCTTACACTTACCCTAACCCTAACCCTAAACCTACCCTAACCCTAACCCTAAATCTAACCCCTAACCCTAACCCTAACTTTTACCCTTATCCTATCCCTAACCCTAACCCTAACACTTACCCTTACACTAACCCCTACCCTAACCCTAAACCTAACCCTAACCCTTACCCTAAACCTAACCCTAACCCTAACTCTTACCCTTACCCTAAACATAAACCTAACCCTAAAACTAACCCTAACCCTAACCCTTAGCCTAACCCCTACCCTAACCAGAACCGTAACCCTAACCCTTACCCTAAACCTAACCCTAACCCTAACTCTTACCCTTACCCTAACCCTAAACCTAACCCTAACCCTAAACCTAACACTTACCCTTACCCTAACCCTAACCCTAAACTAAACCTTAAACTTACCCAAACCCTAACCTTAACCCCAACACTAAACCTAACCCTAACCCTAACCCTAACCCTTAACCTTACCTTAACCCTAACCCTAAACCTAACCATAACCCTAAATCTAACCTTGCCCTAAACCTAACCCTAATCCTAACCTAACCCTTACATAACCGTAACCCTAACCCTAAAACTAACCCTTACCGTAACCCTAACCCTAACCCTAACCCTTAAACTTACACAAACCCTAACCCTAACCCTAAAACTAACCCTTACCCTTACCCTCACCTTAAACCTAAACCTAATCCTAACCCTAATCCTAACCCTTACCCTAACCCTAAACCTAACCCCAACCCTAACTTTAACACTAACCCTTACCCTTTCCCTAACCCTAACCCTTACCCTAACCCTAACTCTAACGCTAACCTTAACCCTTACCCTTACCAAACACTAACCCAAACACTAACCATAACCCTTACTCTAACCCTAACCCTAACCCTAACCCTTACCCTTATTCTATCCCTTACCCTAACCCTAACACTTACCCTACCCTAACAACTACCCTAATCCTAACCCTAACCATAACCTTTACCTAACCCTAACCCTAACCCTTACCCTAACCTAACCCTGACCCTAACCTTAATCTAACCCTAACCAAAACCCTTACCCCTACCCTAACCCTAATCCTAAACCTAACCCTAACTCTAACCCTAAACCTTACCCTTACCCTAACCCTATCGCTAAACCTTACCCTAAAACTAACCCCTAACCCTAACCCTAACCCTAACCCTTACCCTAACCCTAAACCTAACCCTTAACCTTATCCCATCCCTAACCCTAACCCTAGCACTTACCCTTAGCATAACCCAAACCCTAACCCTAACCCTACCCCTAACCCTTACCCTACCCCTACCCCTAACCCTAACCCTAACCTTAACCCTAACCCGAACCTTAATACTTACCTCTACCCTAACCCTAACCCAAAACCTAATCCTAACCCTAAACCTAACACTAACCTTAAACCTAAACCTAACCCTAACCCTTGCCCTTACCCTAACCCTAACACTAAACCTAACACTAACCCCAACCCTAACCCTAACCTTAACCCTTACCCTTACCCTAACCCTAACCCTAACCCTAACCTTAACCCTAACACTTACACTTATCCTAATCCTAACCCTAACTCTAACACTTACCCTTACACTAACCCCTAACCTAACCCTAACCCTAACCCTAAACCTTACCCTTACTCTAACCCTAACCCTAAACCTAACCATAACCCTAAGCCTAACCTTAACCCTAAACCTAAACCTAACCCTTGCCCTTTCCCTAAACATAACCCTAAACCTAACCATAAACATAACACTAACCCGTACCCTTACCCTAACCCTAAACCTAACCATAACCCTAAGCCTAACCTTAACCCTAAACCTAAACCTAACCCTTGCCCTTTCCCTAAACATAACCCTAAACCTAACCATAAACATAACACTAACCCGTACCCTTACCCTAACCCTAAACCTAACCCTAACCCTAACCCTAACCCTAACCGTTAACCTAACTCTAACCCTACACCTAACCCTTACCGAAAAACTAACCCTAAGCCTAACCCTTACCCTAAACCTAAATCTGACAATAACCCTAACCCTTACCCTAAACATAAGAGTAACCCTAACCCTAACCCTTCCCCTAACCCTAACCCTACCCCTAACCCTAACCCCTACCCTTACACTAACCCTAATCCTAACTCTAACCCGAACCCTATCCCTAAAACTAACCCTTACCCTAACCCTAACCCTAACCTAAACCTAACCCTTACACTTTCCCTAACATTAACCCTAAACCTAACGCTAACCCTAATCCTAACCCTTACCCTAACGCTTACCCTAATTTTACCCTAAAACTTACCCTTACCGTAACCCTAACGCTAACCCTAACCGTAACCCTAACGCTAACCCTAACCGTAACCCTAACAGTAACACTAAGGCTTACCTTTACCCTAACCCTAACCCTAAACCTAACCCTAACACTAACCCTAACACCTATCCCTAACCCATACCCTAACCCTAACCCTTACCCTTACTCTAATTCTAATCCTAACCCTAACCCTAACCCTAACCCTAACCAAAACCTAAACCTAACCCTAAGCCTAACCCTAACGCTAAACCTTACCCTAAACCTAACCCTAACCCTTACCCTTATCCTATCATTACCCTAACCCTAACACTTACCCTTACCGTAACCCCTACCCTAACCCTAACACTAACCCTAACCCTAACCCTAACCCTTACCCTAACCCTAAACCTAACCCTTACCCTAACCCTAACCATAACCCTGACCGTAACCTTAACCCTAACCCTAACGCTAACCCTTACCCCTACCCTAACCCTAACCCTAAACCTAACCCTAACCCTAACCCTAAACCTACACTTAAACCTAACCCTAAACCTAATCCTTGCCCTTACCCTAACCCTAACACTAAACCTAAAACTAACCCTAACCCTAACCCTAACCTTAACCCTTACCCTTACCCAAAACCTAACCCTAAACCTAACCCTAACCCTAACCCTAACCCTTACCCCTACTCTAACCCTAACCCTAAACCTAACCCTAACCCTAAACTTAACCCTAACCCTACTCCTAACCTTGCCCTTAACCTAACCCTAACACTAAACCTAACACTAACCCTAACCCTACCCCTAACATTAACCCTTACCCTCACCCTAAACCTAAATCTAAACCTAAGCATAACCCTAACCCTAAACCTAACCCCTAACCCTAACCCTAACCCTAAGTCTTACCCTTATCCTATCATTACCCTAACCCTAACACTTACCCTTACCGTAACCCCTACCCTAAACTTAACACTAACCCTAACTCTTACCCTAACCCAATCCCTAACCCTAACCCTAACCCTTACCCTAAACCTAACCCTAACCCCTACCCATACACTAACCCTAACCCTAACTGTAAACCTAACCCTAACCCTAAAACTAACCCATACCCTAAACCTAACCCTAACCCTTACCCTTACCCTAACCCTAACCCTAACCCTAACCCTTACCCTAAGCCTAACCCTCAACCTAACCCTAACCCTAACCCTAACCCTTACCCAAACACTAACCCTAAATTTAACCCTAAACCTTACCCTTACCCTACACTAACCCTAAACCTAAACCTAACCCTGACCCTAACCTTAACACTAACCCTTACGCTAACCCTAACTCTAACCCTAACCCTAACCCTAAACCTAACTCTTACCATTACCCTGAACCTAACCCTGAACCTAACCCTAACCCTTTCCCTTCCCCTAATCCTAACCCTAAATCTAACCCCAAAACTAACACTGTCCATAACCCTAAAACTTACTCTTAACCTACCTAACCCTAAACCTAACCCTAACCGTAACCCCTAATCCTAACTCTAACCGTATACCTTTCCCTTACCATAACCCTAACCCTAACCTTAATGCTAAACATAACCGTAACCCTAACCCTTACCCTAACCCTAACCCTAACCCTAATCCTTACCCTGACTCTAACCCTAACGCTAACCTTAACCCCAACCCTAAACCTAACCCTTACCCCTAACCTAACCCTTACCCTAAACCTAATCCTAGCCTTAAACCTAACCCTAAACTTAACCCTAACCCTAACCCTAACCCTTGCCCTTACGCTAACCCTAACAATAAACCTAACACTAACCCTAACCCTAAACCTAACCCTAACACCACCCCTAACCCTAACTCTTACCCTTACCCTAACCCTAACCTTAACCCCAACACTAAACCTAACCCTAACCCTAACCCTAACCCTTACCCTTACCCTAACCCTAACCCTAAACCTAACCATAACCCTAACCCTAACCTTATCCTAACCCTAACCCTAATCCTAACCCTAACCCTTACTCTTCCCTAACCCTAACACTAACCATAAAATTAACCCTTACCCTAACCCTAACCCTAACCCTTACCCTAACCCTAAATTTAACCCTAAACCTAACCCCTAACCCTAATCTTTAACCTAACGCTAACAATAACCCTAACCCTTACACTTACCCTAAACCTAAACCTAACTCTCACGCTAACCGTAACCCTAAACCTAACCCTAAACCTTACCCTATACCTAGCCATAACCCTAACCCTAACCCTTACCGTTACCCTAACCCTTACCCTAAACCTAACCCTAACCCTAACCCTAAACCTGACCTTAACCCTAACCTTAACCAGAAACCTGGCTCTTACCCTAACCATAACCCTAAACCTAACACTAATCCTAACCCTAACCCGAACCCTTACGCTAACCTTAAACCCAACCCTAAACCTAACCCCAACCTTTACCCTAACGCTAACCCCTAACCTAACTCTAACCCTACCCCTAAAACTTACCCTAACCCTAACCCTAACCCTTACCCTAACCCTAAACCTAACACTAACCCTAACCCTTATCCTAACCATAAGCCTAACCCTAACCCTAACCCTTACCCTAACCCTAACTCTAACACTAACCCTAACCCCTAACCTTACACTAACCCTAACCCTAACCCTAACCCTTACCCTAAACCTAACCCTAACCCCTACCCATGCACTAACCCTAACCCTAAATCTAAACCTAACCCTAACCCTAAAACTAACCCTTACCCTAAACCTAACCCTAACCCTTACCCTTACCCTAACCCTAACCCTAACTCTAACCCTAAACTGAACCCTTACCCTAAGCCTAACCCTAAACCTAACCCTAACCCTAACCCTAACCCTTACCCTAACACTAACCCTAATTTAACCCTAACCCTTACCCTTACCCTACACTAACCCTAACCCTAAACCTAACCCTGACCCTAACCTTAACACTAACCCTTACCCTAACCCTAACTCTAACCCTAACCCTAACCCTAAACCTAACTCTTAACCTTACCCTGACCCTAACCCTAAACCTAACCCTTTCCCTTACCCTAACCCTACCCCTAAACCTAACCCCAACCCTAACACTGTCCATAACCCTAAAACGTACTCTTAACCTATCCCAACCCTAAACCTAACCCTAACCGAAACCCCTAACCCTAACTCTAACCGTACACCTTACCCTTACCATAACCCTAACCCTAAACTTAATGCTAAACATAACCCTAACCCTAACCCTTACCCCAACCCTAACCTTAACCCTAATCCTTACCCTAACTCTAACCCTATCGCTAACCTTAACCCTTACACTTTCCCTAACCCTAACCCAAAGCCTAACCATAATCCTTACCCTAACCCTAAACCTAACCCTTACCCTTATCCTATTCCTAACCCTAACACTAACACTTACCTTTACCCTAACCCCTAACCTAACCCTAACCCTAACCCTTACCCTAACCCTAACCCTAACCCTAAACCTAACCTTAACCCCAACCCTAAACCTAAACCTTACCCCTACCCTAACCCTCACCCTAAACCTAATCCTAACCCTAAACCTAACCCTAAACTTAACCCTAACCCTAACCCTAACCCTTGCCCTTACCCTAACCCTAACCCTAAGCCTAACACTAACCCTAACCCTAAACCTAACCTTAACACTAACCCTAAATCTAACTCTTTCCCTTACCCTAACCCTAACCTTAACCCCAACACTAAACCTAACCCTAACCTTAACCTTAACCCTTACCCTTACGCTAACCCTAACCCTAAACCTAACCATAACCCTAACCCTAACCTTACCCTAACCCTAACCCTAATCCTAAACCTAACCCTTAACCTTACCTAACCCTAACCCTAACCCTAAACCTAACCCCTAACCATAATCTTTAATCTAACGCTAACCCTAACCCTTACCGTTACCCTAAACCTTACCCTAAACCTAGCCATAACCCTAACCCTAATCCTAACCCTAACCCTTACCCTTACCCTAACCCTAACCCTAAACCTAACCCTAACCCTAACCGTAAACCTGACCTTAACCCTAACCCTAACCACAACCCTTGCCCTTACCCTAACCATAACCCTAAACCTAACCCTAATCCTAACCCTAACCCGTATCCTTACCCTAACCCTAAACCTAACCCTAAACCTAACCCCACCCCTAACCCTAACCCTAACCCTTAACCTAACTCTAACCCTACCCCTAACCCTTACCCTAACCCTAAAACTAAACCTTACCCTAATCCTAAACCTAACACTAACCCTAACCCTTATCCTAACCATAAGCCTAACCCTAACACTAACCCTAAAACTAACCCTAACCCTTACCCTAACCCTAACCTTAACCCTAAACCTAACACCCAACCCTATTCTTTAACCTAACCCTAAACCTAACCCTAAACCTAACCCTTACCCTAAACCTAAACCTAACCCCTACCCTTACACTAACCCTAACCCTAACTCTAAAACTAATGCTAACCCTGAAACTAACCCTTACCCTAAACCTAACCCTAACCCTTACCCTTACCCTTACCCTAACCCTAACCCTAACCCTAAACCTCACCCTTATCCTTACCCTAAGCCTAACCCTAAACCTAACCCTAATTCTAACCCTAACCCTTACCCTAACACTAGCCCTAATTTTAACCCTAAACCTTACCCTTACCCTACAGTAACCCTAACCCTAAACCTAACCCTGACCCTAACCTTAACACTAACCCTTACACTAACCCTAACTCTAATCCTAACCCTAACCCTAACCCTAAACCTAACTCTTACCCTTACCCTGACCCTAACCCTAAACCTAAACCTAACCCTTTCCCTTACCCTAACCCTAACCCTAAACCTAACCCCAACCCTAACACTGTCCATAACCCTAAAACTTACTCTTAACCTATCCTAACCCTAAACCTAACCCTAACCGTAACCCCTAACCCTAACTCTAACCGTATACCTTAGCCTGACCATAACCCTAACACTATCCTTAATGCTAAACATAACCCTAACCCTAACCCTTACCCTAACTCTAACCCTAAACCTAATCCTTACCCTAACCCTAACCCTAACCCTAAACCTAACCCCTAACCCTAATCTTTAACCTAACGCTAAACCTAACCTTAACCCTTACCCTTACCCTAACCCTAAACCTAACTCTAACGCTAATCCTAACCCTAAACCTAACCCTAAACCTTACCCTAAACCTAGCCATAACGCTAACCCTAACCCTAACCCTAACCCTTACCCTTACCCTAACCCTAACCCTAAACCTAACCCTAACCTAACCCTGACCCTAAACTTAACACTAAACTTTACCCTAACCCTAATCGTAACCCTAACCCTAACCGTAACACTAAATCTAACTCTTACCTTTACTCTAAACCTAACCCTAAACCTAACCCTAACCCTAACCCTAACCCTAACCCTTACCCTTACCCTTACCCTAACCCTAACCCTAAAACTAACCCTAAACCTAACCCTAACCCTTAACCTAACTCTAACCCTTACCCTAACCTAACCCTTACCCTTTACCTAATCCTAACGCAAACCCTAACGCTAACCTTTACTCTAACCCTAACCCTAACCGTAACCCTTACCCTTATTCTATCCCTAACCCTAAACCTAACACTTACCCTTACCCTAACCCCTACCTTAACCCTAACCCTAACCCTAAACCTTACCTAACCCTAAACCTAACCCTTACCCTAACCCTAACCCTAACCCTGACCCTAACCTTAACCCTAACCCTAACCCTAACCCTTACCCCTACCCTAACCCTAACCCTAAACCTAACCCTAACCCTAACCCTTGCCCTTACCCTAACACTAACACTAAACCTAACACTAACCCTAACCCTAACCCTAACTCTTACCCTTACCCTAAAACTAACGCTAACCCCAACCATAACCTTAACCCTTACCCTAAACCTAACCCTAACCCTAACCTAACCCTTACCCTAAACCTAACCCTAACCCTAACCCTTGTCCTTACCCTAACCCTAACACTAAACCTAACACTAAACCAAACCCTAACCCTAACCTTAACCCTTACCCTTACCCTAACCCTAACCCTAACCCTTGTCCTTACCCTAACCCTGACACTAAACCTAACACTAAACCAAACCCTAACCCTAACCTTAACCCTTACCCTTACCCTAACCCTAACCCAAAACCTACCCTAACCCTAACCCTAAATCTAAACCCTAACCCTAATCCTAACATTTACCCTTATCCTATCCCTAACCCTAACCCTAACACTTACCCTTACCCTAACCCCTACCTTCACCCTAACAATAACCCTTACCCTAAACCTAACCCTAACCCTAACTCTTACCCTTACCCTAACCCTAAACCAAACCCTATCCTTACCAATACCCTTACCCTAACGCTAATGCTAACCCTAAACCTTACACTCACCCTAACCCCTACCCTAACCCTAACACTAACCATAACCCTTATGGTAACGGTATCCCTAAACCTAACCCTAACCCTAACCCTTACCCTTACCCAAACCCTAAACCTAGCCATAACCCTAACCCTTACACTTACCCTAACCCCTACCCTAACCCTAACACTAACCCTAACTCTGACGGTAACGGTATCCCTAACCCTAACCTTAACCATAACCCTTACCCTTACTCTAACCCTAAAGCTAAACCTTACCCTAACAATAACCTTAACCCTAACCCTAAACCTAACCCTTACCCTTACTCTAACCCTAAACCTAACACTAACCCTAACCCTTACCCTAAAAATAAACCTAACCC
>NW_028327804.1:1455071-1457571 GCF_031878675.1 Megascapheus bottae | reverse complement strand
CTAACCCTTAACCTAACCCTAACCCTAACCCTAACCCTAACCCTAACCATTACCCTAAGCCTAAACCTAACTCTACCCCTAACCCTAAACCTAACCCTAACCCTAACCCTAACACTAACCCCTAACCCTAACCCTAACACTAACCCTAACCCTTACCCTAACCATAACCCTAACCCTAACCCTAACCCTAATCCGAACACTAACCCGTACCCTTTCACTAACCCTAAGACCTAACCCTAACCCTAACCCTAACCCATAACCTAACTCTAAACCTACCCCTAAACCTTCCCCTAACCCTAACCTTAACCCTAACCCTTACCCTAACCCTAACCCTAACAGTAACCCTAACACTTACCCTAAACATAACCCTAACCCTAAAACCTAACCCTTACCCTAACCCTAACCCTAACCCTAACCCTAACCCTAACCCTAACCATAACCTAACTCTAAACCTACCCCTAAACCTTCCCTAACCCTAACCTTAACCCTAACCCTTACCCTAACCCTAACCCTAACAGTAACCCTAACACTTACCCTAAACATAACCCTAACCCTAAACCTAACCCTTACCCTAACCCTAACCCTAACACTAACACTAAACTCTACCATTACACTAACCCTCACCCTAACTCTAACCCCTAACCCTACCTAACCTAACCCTTAACACTAACCCTTACCGTAACCCCTAACCCTAACCCTAACCCTTACCCTTACCCTAACCCTAACCCTAACCCTAACCTAACCCTTACCTTTACCCTCACCTTAACCCTAACCCTAACCCTAAATCTAACCCTTACCCTAGCCCAAACCCTAATTTTAACCCTAACCCTTACCATTACTCTAACCCTAATCCTAACCCTAACCCTAAACCTTACCCTAACCCTAACCCTAACCCTAAACCTAAACCTAAAATTAAGGCCTAACCCTAACCCTAACCCTAATGCTAATCCTTACCCTATCCCTAACCCTAACACTAACCTTAACCCTTACCCTTTACCTAACCCCATCCCAAACCCTAACGCTAAACCTTATCCTAACCCTAACCCTAAACCTATCCCTTACCCTTATCCTATCCCTAACCCTAACACTAACACTTACCTTTACCCTATCGCCTACACCCTAACCCTACCCCTAACCCTAACCCTTAACCGAACCCTAACCCTAACCCTTACCCTAACCCTAACCCTAACCCTGACCGTAACCTTAACCCTAACCCTAACGCTAACCCTTCCCCCTACCCTAACCCTAAACCTAACTTAACCCTAACCCTAACACTAAAACTAAAACTAACCCAAACCCTAACCCTAACCTTAACCCTTACCCTTACCCTAAACCTAACCCTAATCCTAACCCTAAACCTAACCCTAAACCTAACCCCTAATCCTAAACCTAATGCTAACTCTTACCCTTAACCTATCCCTAACCCTAACCCTAACACTTACCCTTACCCTAACCCCTACCCTAACCCTAAACCTTACCCTAAACCTAATCCTAACCCCTAACACTTACCCTTACCCTAACCCTAAACCTAACCCTAACCCTAACCTTAACCTTACCCTTACCCTTACCCTAACCTTAAACCTAAACCTTAACCTTACGCTAACCCTAACCCTAAACTTATCCTAAACCTAACCCTAATCCTAACCCTAACTCTTACCCTTACCTAACCATAACCATAACCCTAAAAACTAACCCTTACCCTAACCCTAACCCTAACCCTAAACCTTACCCTAACCCTAAACCTAAACCTAAACCTAACCCTAACCCTAACCTTAAACCTAACCCTAACCCTAACCCTAACCCTTACTCTTACCCTTACCCTAAGCCTAAACTTAACCCTAACCCTAACCCTAACCCTAACCTTAATCCTAACCCTTACTCTAACCCTTGCCCTTACCCTAACCCTAACCCTAAACCTAACCCTAATCCAAACACTAACCCGTTTTGCCCTTACCCTAACCCTAACCCTAAACCTAACCCTAATCCAAACACTAACCCGTACCCTTACACTAACCCTAAACCTACCCCTACCCCTAACCCTAACCCTTAAAATAACTCTAAACCTACCCCTAACCCTTCCCCTAACCCTAACCCTAACCCTTACCCTAACCGTAACCCTAACACTAACCCTAACCCTTACCCTAACCATAACCCTAACACTAAACCTAACCCTTACCCTAACCCTAACACTAACCTCTACCATTACACTAACCCTAACCCTAACTCTAACCCTAACCCTAACCCTAACACTAACCCTTACCGTAACCCTAACCCTAACCCTTACCCTTACCCTAACCCTAACCCTAACCCTAAACCTAACCCTTACCTTTACCCTAACACTAACCCTAACCCTAACCCTAAATCTAAACCTAACCCTAAACCTAAACGCTAAACCCAACCCTTAGCCTAACCCTAACCCTAAACCTAACCCTTACCCTTACCCTAACCCTAAACCTAACTCTAACCCTACCCCTAACCCTTACCCTAACCCTAATCCTTA
>NW_028327804.1:1447571-1450071 GCF_031878675.1 Megascapheus bottae | reverse complement strand
GTAACCCTTACCCTTACCCTAACCCTAACCCTAATCCTAACCCTAACACTAACGCTAACACCTATCACTAACCCTTACCCTCACCCTAACCCTTACCTTTACTCTAACCCTAACCCTAAACCAAAACCTAACCCTTACCCTAACCCTAAACCTAACCCTAACCCTAACCCTAAACCTAACCCTAACCCTAACCTTAATCCTTAACCTAACCCTAACCCTAACTCTAACCCTAACCTTAACCCTTACCCTTTACCTAACCCTAACCCAAACACTAACCCTTACTCTAACCCTAACCCTAACTCTAACCCTTATACTTATTCTATCCCTAACCCTAACCCTAACACTTACCCTTACCCTAACCCCTACTATAACCCTAAACCTAACCCTAACCCTTACCCTAGCCCTAACCCTAAACCTTACCCTAACCCTAACCCTGACCCTAACCTTAACCCTAACCCAAACCCTAACCCTTACACGTACCCTAACCCTAACCCTAAACCTAACCCTAACACTAACCCTAACCCTAACCTTAACCCTAACCCTACCGCTAACCCTTGCCCTTACCCAAACCCTAACACTAAACCTAACACTAACCGTAAACTTAACCCTTACTCTTACCCTAAACCTAAATCTAAACCTAAGCCTAATCCTAACCCTAAACCTAACCCCTAACCCTAACCCTAACCCTAAATCTAACCCTTACCCTAACCCAAACCCTAATTTTAACCCTAACCCTTACCCTTACCCTAACCCTAAACCTAACTCTAACCCTCACATTAACCCTAACCCTAAACCTTACCCCAACCCTAAACCTAACACTAACCCTAACCCTTACCCTAACCATAAGCCTAACCCTAACACTAAACCTAACCCCAACCCTAAACTTAACACTAACCCTTACCCTTACCCTAACCCTAACCCTAATCCTAACCCTAACACTAACCCTAACACCTATCCCTAACCCTTACCCTAACCCTAACCCTTACTTTTACTCTAACCCTAACCCTAACCCTAACCCTTACCGTAACCTAACCCTAACCCTAACCCTAAACCTAACCCTAACCCTAACCCTAAACCTAACCCTAACCCTAACCTTAATCCTTACCCCAAACCTAACCCTAACCTTAACCCTTACCTGTTACCTAACCCTAACCCAAACACTAACCCTAACCCTTACTCTAACCCTAACCCTAACTCTAAACCTTACACTTATTCTATCCCTAACCATAACTCTAACACGTACCCTTACCCTAACCCCTACCATAACCCTAAACCTAACCCTAACCCTAACCCTTACCCTAGACCTAAACCTAACCCTTACCCTAACCCTAACCCTGACCCTAAACTTAACCATATCCCTAACCCTAACCCTTACACCTTCCCTAACCCTAACCCTAAACCTAACCCTAACCCTAACCCTAACCCTAACCTTAACCCTACCCCTACCCCTAACCCTTGCCCTTACCCTAACCCTAACACTAAACCTAACACTAACTCTAACCCTAACCTTAACCCTTACTCTTACCCAAAACCTAAATCTAAACCTAAGCTAACCCTAACCCTAAAACTAACCCCAAACCCTAACCCTAACCCTAACCCTTACTCTTACCCTTACCCTAAGCCTAAACTTAACCCTAACCCTAACCCTAACCCTAACCTTAATCCTAACCCTTACTCTAACCCTTGCCCTTACCCTAACCCTAACCCTAAACCTAACCCTAATCCAAACACTAACCCGTACCCTTACACTAACCCTAAACCTACCCCTACCCCTAACCCTAACCCTTAAAATAACTCTAAACCTACCCCTAACCCTTCCCCTAACCCTAACCCTAACCCTTACCCTAACCGTAACCCTAACACTAACCCTAACCCTTACCCTAACCATAACCCTAACACTAAACCTAACCCTTACCCTAACCCTAACACTAACCTCTACCATTACACTAACCCTAACCCTAACTCTAACCCTAACCCTAACCCTAACACTAACCCTTACCGTAACCCTAACCCTAACCCTTACCCTTACCCTAACCCTAACCCTAACCCTAAACCTAACCCTTACCTTTACCCTAACACTAACCCTAACCCTAACCCTAAATCTAAACCTAACCCTAAACCTAAACGCTAAACCCAACCCTTAGCCTAACCCTAACCCTAAACCTAACCCTTACCCTTACCCTAACCCTAAACCTAACTCTAACCCTACCCCTAACCCTTACCCTAACCCTAATCCTTAACCTAACTCTAAACCTACCCCTAACCCTTACCCTAACCATAACCCTAAGCCTAACCCTAAGCCTAACCGTAACCCTAACCCTAACCCATACCCTTACCCTAAACCTAAACCAAACCATAACCCTAACCCTTACCCTTACCCTAACCCCTACCCTAACCCTAACACTAACCCTAACTCTTACGGTAATGGTATCCCTACCCCTAAACCTAAACATAACCCTTACCCTTACCCTAACCCTAACGCTAAATCTTACCCTAACAA
>NW_028327804.1:1430071-1442571 GCF_031878675.1 Megascapheus bottae | reverse complement strand
CCCTAACCCTTACTATAACCCTAACCCTTACCCTTACCCTAACCCAAAACCTAAACCTAACGCTTACCTTTACCCTCACCTTAACCCTAAACTTAACCCTAACCCTAAATCTAACCCTTACCCTAACCCAAACCCTAATTTTAACCCTAACACTTACCCTTACCCTAACCCTAACCCTAACCCTAAACCTAACCCCAACCCTAACCTTAACACTAAACCTTACCCTTACCCTAACCCTAACCCTAATCATAAAACTAACACTAACCGTAACACCTATCCCTAACCCTTACCCTAACCCTAACCCTTACCTTTACTCTAACCCTAACCCTAACCCAAACCCTAACCCATACCCTAACCCTAACCCTAACCCTAACCCTAAACCTAACCCTAACCCTAACCATAACCCTACCCTAACATTAACCCTTACCCTTTACATAACCCTAACCCAAACACTAACCCTAACCCTTACTCTAACCCTAACCCTAACTATAACCCTTACACTTATTCTATGCCTAACCATAACTCTAACACTTACCCTTACCCTAACCCCTACCATAACCCTAAACCTAACCCTAACCCTTACTCTAGCCCTAACCCTAACCCTTACCCTAACCCTAACCCTGACCCTAAACTTAACCCTAACCCTAATCCTAAACCTTACACCTACCCTAACCCTAACCCTAACCCTAACCCTAACCTTAACCCTACCCCTACCCCTAACCCTTGCCCTTACCCTAACCCTAACACTAAACCTAACACTAACCATAACCCTAACCTTAACCCTTACACTTACCCTAACCCTAAACCTAACCCCAAACCCTAAACCTAACCCTAAGTCTTACCCTTAATCTATCCCTAACCCTCATCCTAACACTTACCCTTACCCTAACCCCTACCCTTACCCTAACCCTAACCCTAACCCTAACCTTTACCCTAAACCTAACCCTAACCCTTACCGTTACCCTAACCCTAACGCTAAACCTTTCCCTAACAATAACCCTAACCCTAATCATAAGCCTAACCGTAACCCTAACCCTTACTCTTACCGTAACCCTAATCCTAACCCTAAACCTAACCCTTACCTTTACCCTCACCTTAACCCTAAACCTAACCCTAACCCTAAATCTAACCCTTACCCTAACCCAAACCCTAATTTTAACCATAACACTTACCCTTACCCTAACCCTAACCCTAACCCTAAACCTAACCCCAACCCTAACCTTAACAGTAACCCTTACCCTTACCCTAACCCTAACCCTAATCCTAACCCTAACACTAACGCTAACACCTATCACTAACCCTTACCCTCACCCTAACCCTTACCTTTACTCTAACCCTAACCCTAAACCAAAACCTAACCCTTACCCTAACCCTAAACCTAACCCTAACCCTAACCCTAAACCTAACCCTAACCCTAACCTTAATCCTTAACCTAACCCTAACCCTAACTCTAACCCTAACCTTAACCCTTACCCTTTACCTAACCCTAACCCAAACACTAACCCTTACTCTAACCCTAACCCTAACTCTAACCCTTATACTTATTCTATCCCTAACCCTAACCCTAACACTTACCCTTACCCTAACCCCTACTATAACCCTAAACCTAACCCTAACCCTTACCCTAGCCCTAACCCTAAACCTTACCCTAACCCTAACCCTGACCCTAACCTTAACCCTAACCCAAACCCTAACCCTTACACGTACCCTAACCCTAACCCTAAACCTAACCCTAACACTAACCCTAACCCTAACCTTAACCCTAACCCTACCGCTAACCCTTGCCCTTACCCAAACCCTAACACTAAACCTAACACTAACCGTAAACTTAACCCTTACTCTTACCCTAAACCTAAATCTAAACCTAAGCCTAATCCTAACCCTAAACCTAACCCCTAACCCTAACCCTAACCCTAAATCTAACCCTTACCCTAACCCAAACCCTAATTTTAACCCTAACCCTTACCCTTACCCTAACCCTAAACCTAACTCTAACCCTCACATTAACCCTAACCCTAAACCTTACCCCAACCCTAAACCTAACACTAACCCTAACCCTTACCCTAACCATAAGCCTAACCCTAACACTAAACCTAACCCCAACCCTAAACTTAACACTAACCCTTACCCTTACCCTAACCCTAACCCTAATCCTAACCCTAACACTAACCCTAACACCTATCCCTAACCCTTACCCTAACCCTAACCCTTACTTTTACTCTAACCCTAACCCTAACCCTAACCCTTACCGTAACCTAACCCTAACCCTAACCCTAAACCTAACCCTAACCCTAACCCTAAACCTAACCCTAACCCTAACCTTAATCCTTACCCCAAACCTAACCCTAACCTTAACCCTTACCTGTTACCTAACCCTAACCCAAACACTAACCCTAACCCTTACTCTAACCCTAACCCTAACTCTAAACCTTACACTTATTCTATCCCTAACCATAACTCTAACACGTACCCTTACCCTAACCCCTACCATAACCCTAAACCTAACCCTAACCCTAACCCTTACCCTAGACCTAAACCTAACCCTTACCCTAACCCTAACCCTGACCCTAAACTTAACCATATCCCTAACCCTAACCCTTACACCTTCCCTAACCCTAACCCTAAACCTAACCCTAACCCTAACCCTAACCCTAACCTTAACCCTACCCCTACCCCTAACCCTTGCCCTTACCCTAACCCTAACACTAAACCTAACACTAACTCTAACCCTAACCTTAACCCTTACTCTTACCCAAAACCTAAATCTAAACCTAAGCCTAACCCTAACCCTAAAACTAACCCCAAACCCTAACCCTAACCCTAAGTCTTACCCTTATCCTATCCCTAACCCTAACCCTAACACTTAACCTTACCCTAACCCCTACCCTAACCCTAACCCTAACCCTAACCTTTACCCTAAACCTAACCCTAACCCTAAACCTTACCCTTACCCTAACCCTAACGCTAACACTTTCCCTAACAAGAACCCTAACCCTAACCATAAGCCTAACCCTAACCCTAACCCATACCCTTACCGTAACCCTAACCCTAACCCTAAACCTAACCCATACCTTTACCCTCACCTTAAACCTAAACCTAACCCTAACACTAAAACTAACCCTTACCCTAACCCAAACCCTAATTTTAACCCTAACACTTACCCTTACCCTAACCCTAACCCTAACCCTAAACCTAACCCCAACCCTAACCTTAACACTAACCCTTACGCTTACCCTAACCCTAACCCCAATCCTAACCCTAACACAAACCCTAACACCTATCCCTAACCCTTACCCTAACACTAACCCTTACTTTTACTCTAACCCTAACCCTAACACTAAACCTAACACTAACCCTAACCCTAACCCTAAACTTAACCCTTACTCTTACCCTAAACCTAAATCTAAACCTAAGCCTAATCCTAACCGTAAACCTAACCCCTAACCCTAACCCTAACCCTAAATCTAACCCTTACCCTAACCCAAACCCTAATTTTAACCGTAACCCTTATCCTTACTCTAACCCTAATCCTAACGCTAACCCTAACCCTTACCCTAACTCTAACCCTAACCCTAACCCTAAACCTAAACCTAAAATTAACCCTAACCCTAACCCTAACCTAACGCTAATCCTTACCCTATCGCTAACCCTAACCCTAACCTTAACCCTCACTCTTTACCTAACCCTAACCCAAACCCTAAACTAACCCTTACCCTAACCCTAACCCTAACCCTTACCCTTATCCTATCCCTAACCCTAACACTTACCCTTACCCTATCCCCTACCCTAACCCTAACCCTAACCCTAACCCTGCCCCTAACCCTAACCCTTACCCTAAACCTAACCCTAACCCTTACCCTAACCCTACCCCTAACCCTGACCGTAACCTTAACCCCAACATTAACGCTAACCCTTACCCCTACCCAAACCCTAACCCTAAACCTAAACCTAACCCTAAGCCTAAACCTAACCCTAACTTATCCCTAACCGTAACCCTAACACTTGCCCTTACCCTAACCCTAACACTAAAACTAAAAGTAACCCTAACCCTAACCCTAACCTTAACCCTTACCCTTGCCCTAAACCTAACCCTAAACCTAACCCTAAACCTAACCCCTAACCCTAAACTTAACCCTAACTCTTACCCTTATCCTATCCCTAACCCTAACCCTAACACTTACCCTTACCCTAACCCCTACCCTAACTCTAACCCCTACCATAAACCTAATCCTAACCCTAACACTTACCCTTACAATAACCCAAATCCTAACCCTAACCCTAACCCTAAACCTTACACTTACCCTTACCCTAACCCTAACCCTAAACCTTAAACTTACCCTAAACCTAACCTTAACCCCAACACTAAACCTAACCCTAAACCTAACCCTAACCCTTACCCTTACCCGAACCCTAAACCTAACCATAACCCTAACCCTAACCCTTACCCTTACCCGAACCCTAAACCTAACCATAACCCTAACCCTAACCCTTACCCGAACCGTAACCCTAATCCTAACCTTAACCCTACCCCTACCCCTAACCCTAAACCTTACCTAACCCTAACCCTAACCCTAAAACTAACCCTTACCCTAACCCTATCCCTAGCCATAAACCTAACCCCTAACCCTAACCCTTAACCTAACCCTTATCCTTACCTTAACCCTAAACCTAACTCTACACCTAACCCTAACCCTAACCCTATCCCTAAAACTTACCCTAAACCTAACCCTAACCATAACCTTAGAACTAACCCTAACCCTAACCCTTACCCTTACTCTTACCCTAAGCCTAAACCTCACCCTAACCCTAACCCTAACCCTAACCTTAATCCTCACCCTAACTCGAACCCTTGCCCTTACCCTAACCCTAACCCTAAACCTAACCCTAATCCGAACCCTAACCCGTACCCTTACACTAACCCTAAACCTAACCCTACTCCTAACCCTAACCCTAACCCTAACCCTTACACTAACCGTAACACTAACCTCTACCATTACACTAACCCTAACCCTAACTCTAACCCTAACCCTAACCCTAACACTAACCCTTACCGTAACCCTAACCCTAACCCTAACCCTAACACTAACCCTTACCGTAACCCTAACCCTAACCCTAACCCTTACCCTTACCCTAACCCTAAACCTAACCCTTACCCTTATTCTAACCCTAACCCTAAACCTCACCCTAACCCTAACCCTAACCCTAACCTTAATCCTCACCCTAACTCGAACCCTTGCCCTTACCCTAACCCTAACCCTAAACCTAACCCTAATCCGAACCCTAACCCGTACCCTTACACTAACCCTAAACCTAACCCTACTCCTAACCCTAACCCTTAACCTAACTCTAAACCTACCCCTAACCCTTCCCCTAACCCTAACCCTAACCCTAACACTTACCCTAACCCTAACCCTAACCCTTACACTAACCGTAACACTAACCTCTACCATTACACTAACCTTAACCCTAACTCTAATCCTAACCCTAACCCTAACACTAACCCTTACCGTAACCCTAACCCTAACCCTAACACTAACACTAACCCTTACCGTAACCCTAACCCTAACTCTAACCCTTACCCTTACCCTAACCCTAAACCTAACCCTTACCCTTACTCTAACCCTAACCCTAAACCTAACCCTAAACCTAATCCTAACCCTTACCCTAACGCTAACCCTAATTTTCACCCTAACACTTACCCTTACCCTAACCCTAACATTAACCTTAAACCTAAACCTAAACCTAACCCCTAACCCTAACCCTTAACCTAACCCTAACCCTAACCCTAAACCTTACCCTTACCCTAACACTAAACCTAACTCTAAACCTAACCCTAACCCTAACCCTAACCCTTACCCTATCCCTAAACCTAACACTAACCCTAACCCTTACCCTAACAATAAGCCTAACCCTAACCCTAACCCTTACCCTAACCCTAACCCTTACCCTTACCCTAACCCTAACCCTAACCCTAAACCTAACCCTTACCTTTACCCTCACCATAACCCTAAACCTAACCCTAACCCTAAATATAACCCTTACCCTAAACCAAACCCTAATTTTAACCCTAACACTTACCCTTACCCTAACCCTAACCCTAACACTAAACCTAACCCCAACCCTACACTTAACACTAAACCTAACCCTTACCCTAACCCTTATCTTTGCTCTAACCCTAACCCTAAACCTAACCCTAACCCTTACCCTAACCCTAACCCTAAACCTAACCCTAACCCTAACCCTAAACCTAACGCTAACCCTAACCTTAATCCTTACACTAACCCTAACCCTAACCCTAACCTTAACCCTTACGCTTTACCTTAACCTAACCCAAACACTAACCGTAACCCTTACTCTAACCCTAACCGTAACTCTAACCCTGACACTTATTTTATCCCTAACCATAACTCTAACACTTACCCTTACCCTAACCCCTACCATAACCCTAAACCTAACCCTAACCCTTACCCTAGCCCTAAACCAAACCCTTACCCTAACCCTAACCTTTACCCTAAACCTAACCCTAACCCTAAACCTTACCCTTACCCTAACCCTAACGCTAGCACTTTCCCTAACAAGAACCCTAACCCTAACCATAAGCCTAAACCTAACCCTAACCCATACCCTTACCGTAACCCTAACCCTAACCCTAACCTAACCCATACCTTTACCCTCA
The DNA here is from genome assembly GCF_031878675.1 of Megascapheus bottae. NCBI lineage: Eukaryota > Metazoa > Chordata > Mammalia > Rodentia > Geomyidae > Megascapheus > Megascapheus bottae. The sequence goes on along the minus strand of NW_028327804.1, from coordinate 1,435,895 downwards.
CCTTAAACCTAAACCTAACCCTAACACTAAAACTAACCCTTACCCTAACCCAAACCCTAATTTTAACCCTAACACTTACCCTTACCCTAACCCTAACCCTAACCCTAAACCTAACCCCAACCCTAACCTTAACACTAACCCTTACCCTTTCCCTAACCCTAACCCCAATCCTAACCCTAACACAAACCCTAACACCTATCCCTAACCCTTACCCTAACACTAACCCTTACTTTTACTCTAACCCTAACCCTAACACTAAACCTAACACTAACCCTAACCCTAACCCTAAACTTAACCCTTACCCTTACCCTAAAACTAAATCTAAAACTAAGCCTAATCCTAACCGTAAACCTAACCCCTAACCCTAACCCTAACCCTAAATCTACCCTTACCCTAACCCAAACCCTAATTTTAACCGCAACCCTTACCCTTACTCTAACCCTAATCCTAACGCTAACCCTAACCCTTACCCTAACTCTAACCCTAACCCTAATCCTAAACCTAAACCTAAAATTAACCCTAACCCTAACCCTAACCTAACGCTAATCCTTACCCTATCGCTAACCCTAACCCTAACCTTAACCCTCACTCTTTACCTAACCCTAACCCAAACCCTAAACTAACCCTTACCCTAACCCTAACCCTAACCCTAACCCTTACCCTTATCCTATCCCTAACCCTAACCCTAACACTTACCCTTACCCTATCCCCTACCCTAACCCTAACCCTAACCCTAACCCTACCCCTAACCCTAACCCTTACCCTAACCCTAACCCTAACCCTTACCCTAACCCTACCCATAACCCTGACCGTAACCTTAACCCCAACCTTAACGCTAACCCTTACCCCTACCCAAACCCTAACCCTAACCCTAAACCTAACCCTAAGCCTAAACCTAACCCTAACTTAACCCTAACCGTAACCCTAACACTTGCCCTTATCCTAATCCTAACACTAAAACTAAAAGTAACCCTAACCCTAACCTTAACCCTTACCCTTACCCTAAACCTAACCCTAAACCTAACCCTAAACCTAACCCCTAACCCTAAACTTAACCCTAACTCTTACCCTTATCCTATCCCTAACCCTAACCCTAACACTTACCCTTACCCTAACCCCTACCCTAACTCTAACCCCTACCATAAACCTAATCCTAACCCTAACACTTACCCTTACCCTAACCCAAAACCTAACCCTAACCCTAACCCTAACCCTTACACTTACCCTTACCCTAACCCTAACCCTAAACCTTAAACTTACCCTAACCCTAACCTTAACCCCAACACTAAACCTAACCCTAAACCTAACCCTAACCCTTACCCTTACAAGAACCCTAAACCTAACCATAACCCTAAACCTAACCCTTACCCGAACCGTAACCCTAATCCTAACCTTAACCCTACCCCTACCCCTAACCCTAAACCTTACCTAACCCTAACCCTAACCCTAAAACTAACCCTTACCCTAACCCTATCCCTAGCCATAAACCTAACCCCTAACCCTAACCCTTAACCTAACCCTTATCCTTACCTTAACCCTAAAACTAACTCTACACCTAACCCTAACCCTAACCCTATCCCTAAAACTTACCCTAAACCTAACCCTAACCCTAACCTTAGACCTAACCCTAACCCTAACCCTTACCCTTACCCTTACCCTAAGCCTAAACCTCACCCTAACCCTAACCCTAACCCTAACCTTAATCCTCACCCTAACTCGAACCCTTGCCCTTACCCTAACCCTAACCCTAACCTTACCCTAATCCGAACCCTAACCCGTACCCTTACACTAACCCTAAATCTAACCCTACTCCTAACCCTAACCCTTAACCTAACTCTAAACCTACCCCTAACCCTTCCCCTAACCCTAACCCTAACCCTAACACTTACCCTAACCCTAACCCTAACCCTTACACTAACCGTAACACTAACCTCTACCATTACACTAACCCTAACCCTAACTCTAACCCTAAACCTAACCCTAACACTAACCCTTACCGTAACCCTAACCCTAACCCTAACCCTAACACTAACCCTTACCGTAACCCTAACCCTAACCCTAACCCTTACCCTTACCCTAACCCTAAACCTAACCCTTACCCTTACTCTAACCCTAACCCTAAACCTAACCCTAACCCTAATCCTAACCCTTACCCTAACGCTAACCCTAATTTTCACCCTAACACTTACCATTACACTAACCCTAATCCTAACCCTAACCCTAAACCTAAACCTAACCCCTAACCCTAACCCTTAACCTAACCCTAACCCTAACCCTAAACCTTACCCTTACCCTAACACTAAACCTAACTCTAAACCTAACCCTAACCCTAACCCTAACCCTTACCCTATCCCTAAACCTAACACTAACCCTAACCCTTACCCTACCCATAAGCCTAACCCTAACCCTAACCCTTACCCTAACCCTAACCCTTACCCTTACCCTAACCGTAACCCTAACCCTAAACCTAACCCTTACCTTTACCGTCACCATAACCCTAAACCTAACCCTAACCCTAAATATAACCCTTACCCTAAACCAAACCCTAATTTTAACCCTAACACTTACCCTTACCCTAACCCTAACCCTAACACTAAACCTAACCCCAACCCTACACTTAACACTAACCCTAACCCTTACCCTAACCCTAACCCTAAACCTAACCCTAACCCTAACCCTAAACCTAACACTAAACCTAACCTTAATCCTTACACTAACCCTAACCCTAACCCTAACCTTAACCCTTACGCTTTACCTAACCCTAACCCAAACACTAACCCTAACCCTTACTCTAACCCTAACCCTAACTCTATCCCTGACACTTATTCTATCCCTAACCATAACTCTAACACTTACCCTTACCCTAACCCCTACCATAACCCTAACCCTAACCCTAACCCTTACCCTAGCCCTAAACCAAACCCTTACCCTAACCCTAACCCTGACCCTAAACTTAACCCTAACCCTAACCCTTACACCTACCCTAACCCTAACCCTAAACCTAACCCTAACCCTAACCCTAACCCTAACCTTAACCCTAACCCTACCCCTAACCCTTGCTCTTACCCTAACCCTAACACTAAATCTAACACTAACCATAACCCCAACCTTAACCCTTACTCTTACCCTAAACCTAAATCTAAACCTAAGCCTAACCCTAAACCTAAACCTAACCCCTAACCCTAACCCAAAACCTAAGTCTTACCCTTATCCTATCCCAACCCTAACCCTAACACTTACCTTACCCTAACCCCTACCCTAACCCTAACCCTAACGCTAACCTTTACCCTAAACCTAACCCAAACCCTAACCCTTACCCTTACCCTAACCCTAAACCTTACCCTAACCCTAACCCTAACCCTTACCCTTATCCTTACCCTTACCATAACCCTAACACTAACCCTAAACCTAACCCTAACCCTAATCCTAACACTTACCCTAACACTAACACTCATTTTAACCCTAACACTTACCCTTACCCTAACCCTTACACTAACCCTAACCCTAACACTAACCCTAACCTTAACACTAACCCTTACCCTTACCCTAAGCCTAACCCTAAACCTAACCCTAACACTAACCCTAACACCTTACCCTAACCCTTACCCTAACCCTAACTCTAACCATAACACTAACACTAACTCTAACCGCTAAACCTAACCCTAACCCTAACCCTAACCTCTAATCCTACCCCTAACCCTAACCCTTACCCTTACCCATACCCTAACCCTAAACATAACCCTAAGCCTATCCCTAACCCTAACCCTTACCCTTATCCTTACCCTTACCCTAACCCTAACCCTAAACCTAACCCTAACCCTAATTCTAACCCTTACCCTAACACTAAACCTAATTTTAACCCTAACAATTACCCTTACTCTAAACCTAACCCTAACCCTGAACCTAACCCCTACCCTAACCATAACAGTAACCCTAACGCTTACGGTAACCGTATCCCTAACCCTAACCCTAACCCTAACCCTTACCCTTACCCTAACCCTAAACCTACCCTAACCCTAACCCTAAACCTAACCCTAACCCTAACCCTTACACTAACCGTAACACTAACCTCTACCATTACACTAACCCTAACCCTAACTCTAACACTAACCCTAACCCTAACACTAACCCTAACCTTAACCCTACCCCTACCCCTAACCCTAACCCTTACCTAACCCTAAACCTAACCCTAAAACTAACCCTTACCCTAACCCTAACCCTAACCCTAAACCTAACCCTAAACCTAACACTTAACCCTAAACCTTAACCTAACCCTTATCCTTACCTTAACCCTATCCCTAAATCTAAACCTAACCCTAACCCTAACCCTATCCCTAAAACTTACCCTAAACCTAACCCTAACCCTAAATTTAAACCTAACCCTAACCCTAACCCTAACCCTTACCCTTACCCTTACCCTAAGCCTAAACCACACCCTAACCCTAACCCTAACCCTAACCTTAATCCTCACCCTAACTCGAACCCTTGCCCTTACCCTAACCCTAACCCGTAACCTAACCCTAATCCGAACCCTAACCCGTACCCTTACACTAACCCTAAACCTAACCCTACTCCTAACCCTAACCCTTAACCTAACTCTAAACCTACCCCTAACCCTTCCACTAACCCTTACCCTAACCCTAACCCTTACCCTAACCCTAACCCTAACCCTTACACTAACCGTAACACTAACCTCTACCATTACACTAACTCTAACCCTAACTCTAACCCTAACCCTAACCCTAACACTAACCCTTACCGTAACCCTAACCCTAACCCTAACCCTAACACTAACCCTTACCGTAACCCTAACCCGAACCCTAACCCTTACCCTTACCCTAACCCTAACCCTAACCCTAAACCTAACCTTACCCTTATTCTAACCCTAACCCTAAACCTAACCCTAACCCTAATCCTAACCCTTACCCTAACGCTAACCCTAATTTTAACCCTCACAGTTACCCTTACCCTAACCCTAACCCTAACCCCAAACCTAAACCTAACCCCTAACCCTAACCCTTAACCTAACCCTAACCCTAACCTTAAACCTTACCCTTACCCTAACCCTAAACCTAACTCTAAACCTAACCCTAACCCTAACCCTAACCCTTACCCTAACCCTAAACCTAACACTAACCCTAACCATAAGCCTAACCCTAACCCTAACCCTTACCCTAACCCTAACCCTTATCCTTACCCTAACCCTAAACCTAACCCTTACCTTTACCCTCACCATAACCCTAAACCTAACAATAACCCTAAATATAACCCTTACCCTAACCCAAACCCTAATTTTAACCCTAACACTTACCCTTACCCTAACCCTAACCCTAACACTAAACCTACCCCAACCCTAAACTTAACGCTAACCCTAACCCTTACCCTAACCCTAACCCTTATCTTTACTCTAACCCTAACCCTAATCCTAACCCTAATCCTTACCCTAACCCTAACCCTAACCCTAAACCTAAACCTAACCCTAACCCTAAACCTAACCCTAACACTAAAGTTAATCCTTACACTAACCCTAACCCTAACCCTAACCTTAACCCTTACGCTTTACCTAACCTTAACCCAAACACTAACCCTAACCCTTACTCTAACCTTAACCCTAACTCTAACCCTGACACTTATTCTATCCCTAACCATAACTCTAACATTTACCCTTACCCTAACACCTACCATAACCCTAAAACTAACCCTAACCCTTACCCTAGCCCTAAACCAAACCCTTACCCTAACCCTAACCCTGAACCTAAACTTAACCCTAACCCTAACCCTTACACCTACCCTAACCCTAACCCTAACCCTAACCCTAACCTTA
>NW_028327804.1:1407571-1425071 GCF_031878675.1 Megascapheus bottae | reverse complement strand
ACCCTAAACCAAACCATAACCCTAACCCTAACCCTAACCCTAACCCTAATCCTTACTCTTACGCTAACCCTAACCCTAAACCAAACCATAACCCTAACCCTAACCCTAACCCTAAACCTTAACCTAACTCAAACCCTACACCTAACCCTTACCCTAACCCTAACCCTAACGCTTACCCTAACCCTAACCATAATAGTAACCCTAACCCTTACCCTAACCATAACCCTAACCCTAACCCTAACCCTTACCCTAACCCTAACCCTAACACTAACCTCTACCATTACACTAACCCTAACCCTAACTCTAACCCTAACCCTAACCCTATAACTAAATCTTACCGTAAACCTAACCCTAAACCTAAACCATACCCTTACCCTAACCCTAACCATAAACCTAACACTAACCCTAATCCTAACCCTTACCCTAACGCTAACCATAATTTTAACCCTAACACTTACCCTTACCCTAACCCTAACCCTAACCTTAACAGTAACCCTTACCGTTACCCTAACCCTAACCCTAACACTAACCCTAACACCTAACACTAACCCTAACCCTAACCCTAACCCTAACACTAAACCTAACCCTAAACCTAACCATAACCCTAAGCCCTAAACCTAAACCTCACCCTAACCCTAACCCTAACCCTAATCCCTACACTTACACTAACCTTAACCTAACTCTAACCCTAACCCTAAACCTAAAACTAACCCTTACCCTAACCCTAACCCTAACACCTAACCCTAACCCTAACCCTAAACCTAACCCTTACCCTTACCCTAACCCTAACCCTAAACCTAACCCTAACCATAACCCTAAACCTAACCTTAACCCTAAACCTAACCCTTGCCCTTCCCTAACCATAACCCTAACCTAACCCTAAACCTAACCATAAACATAACCCTAACCCTAACCCCAAGCCTAACCCTAACCCTAACCCTTAACCTAACTCTAAACCCAACCCTAACCCTTACCCTAATCATAAGCCTAACCCTAACCCTAACCCTTACCCTAACCCTAAGCCTAACCCCTACCCTTACACTAACCCTAACCCTAACTCTAACCCTAACCCTAACCCTAAAACTAACCCTTACCCCAAGCCTAACCCTAACCCTTACCCTTACCCTAAGCCTAACCCTAACCCTAAACCTAAACCTTACACTTACCCTAACCTTAACCCTAAACCTAACCCTAACCCTAATCCTAACCCTTACCCTAATGCTAACCCTAATTTTAACCCTAACACTTACCCTTACCCTAATCCTAAGCCTAAACTTTAGCCTTATCCTATCCCTAACCCTAACCCTAACAAGTACCCTTACCCTAACCCCTACGCTAACCCTAACCCTGACACTAATCCTTACCCTAACCCTAACCCTAACCCTAACCCTTACCCTAACCCTAACCCTAACCCTGACACTAATCTTCAACCTAACCCTAACCCTAACCCTTACACCTACCCTAACCCTAACTCTAAACCTAAACCTAACCCTAACCCTAACCTAAACCCTAACCCTAACCCTATCCCTTGCCCTTACACTAACCCTAACACTAAACCTAACACTAACCCTAACCCTAAACCTAACCTTAACCCTAACCTTAAAGCTAACCCTAACCCTTACCCTTAACCTAACCCTAACCCTAAACCTAACCCTAACCCTAATCCTAACCCTTACCCTAATGCTAACCCTAATTTTAACCCTAACACTTACCCTTACCCTAACCCTAAGCCTAACCTTTAGCCTTATCCTATCCCTAACCCTAACCCTAACAAGTACCCTTACCCTAACCCCTACCCTAACACTAACCCTAACATTAATCCTTACCCTAACCCTAACCCTAACCCTAACCCTTAATCTAACCCTAACCCTAACCCTGACACTAATCTTCACCCTAACCCTAACCCTAACCCTTACACCTACCGTAACCCTAACTCTAAACCTAACCCTAACCCTAACCCTAAACTTAACCCTAACCCTAACCCTAACCCTTGCCCTTACACTAACCCTAACACTAAACCTAATACTAACCCTAACCCTAAACCTAACCTTAACCCTAACCTTAAAGCTAACCCTAACCCTTACCCTTAACCTTAACCCTAACCCTAACCCTAACCCTTGTGCTTACCCTAACCCTAACAATAAACCTAACACTAACCCTAACCCTAACACTAACCCTAACGCTAACCCTTACCCTTACCCTAATATTAACCCTACGCCTAACCCTAACCCTAATCCTATCCCATAAACCTAACCCTAACCCTAACCCTATACCTATCCCTAACGCTTACCCTTATTCTAACCCTAACCCTAACCCTAACACTTACCCTTACCCTAACCCCTACCCTAACCCTATCCCTAATCCTAAACCTTACCGAAACCCTAAACCTAACCCCAACCCTTACCCTTACCGTAAACCTAAACCTAATCCTATCCCTAACCCTAAACCTTACCCTAACCCTAACCCTAACCCTAAACCTTACCGTTACACTAAACATAAGCCTAAACCTTACCCTAAACCTGACCCTAATCCTAACCCTAACCCTAACCCTAATACTTAACCTAACCCTAACCCTAACCATAACTCTTACCCTAACCCTAAACCTAACTCTAACCCTAATCCTAACCCAAATCCTAACCCTTACCCTAACCCTAAACCTAATCCTTACCCTAACCATAACCCTAACCCTAACCCTAACCTTAACCCTAATCCTAACCCTAACCCTTACCCTTACCCTAAACCTAACCCTAAACCTAATCCTAAACCTAACCTTAACCCTAACCCTAACCCTAACCCATGCCTTACCCTAACCCGAACCCTCACCCTTACTCTAACCCTAACCTTAACCCTAACCCTTACACTAGCCCTAAACCTAAACCTAACCCTAACCCTAACCCTAATCCGAACCCTTACTCTTACCCTTACCCTACACCTAACCCTAACCCTAACCCTAACCCTAACCCTAAACCTTACTCTTACACTAAACCTAACACTAATCCAACCCATACTTTTACCATAACCCTAACCCTAACCCTAAACCTAACCCTAACCCTTACCCTAATCCTAACCCTAACCCTAACATCTACCCTAACCCTAATCCTAACCCTAACCCTTACCCTAACCCTAACCCTAAACCTAACCCTTATTCTTACCCTAAGCCTAAACCTAACCATAAGCCTAACCCTAATCCTAACCCTTACACTTACCCTAACCCTAACCCTTACCCTTACCCTGAACCTAACCCTAACCCTTAAGATAAACCTAATCCTAACCCTAACCCTAAACCTTACCCTTACCTTAACCCTAACCCTAACCTTTACCCTTACCCTAACAAAAACCCTAACCCTAACCCTAACCCTTAACCTAAACCTAACCCTAACCCTAACCCTTACCCTTAACCTAACCCTAAACCTAACTCTAACCCTAAACCTAACACTAAAACTAAGCCTAATCCTTACCCTAACCCTAAACCTAACCCTTACCCTAACCCTAACCCTAACCCTAACCTTAACCCTAACCCTAACCCTAACCCTAAACCTTACCCTTACCCTTACCCTAACCCTAACCCTAATCCTTACGCTAACCTTAACCCTAACCCTAACCTAACCCTTGTGCTTCCCCTAACCCTAACAATAAACCTAACACTAACCCTAACCCTAAGACTAACCCTAACGCTAACCCTTACCCTTACCCTAACATTAACCCTAAACCTAACACTAACCCTAATCCTAACCCCTAACCCTAACCGTAACACTAACCCTAACCCTTACCCTTATTGTAACCCTAACCCTAACCCTAACACTTACCCTTACCCTAACCCCTACCATAAGCCTATCCCTAAACCTAAACCTTACCCTAACGCTAATGCTAACCCTAACCCTTACTCTTACCTTAACCCTAAACCTAATCCTAAACCTAACCCTAAACCTAAACCTTATCCTTACACTAAACCTAACCCTAAACCTTACTCTAAACCTGACCCTAAACCTAACCGTAACCCTTCACCTAACACTAACCCTAAACATAACCCTAACCCTTACCCTAACCCTAAAGCTAACTCTAACCCTAACCCTAACCCTAACCCCTAACCCTAACACTTAACCTAACCCTAACCCTAACCCTAACCCTTACACTAACCCTAAACCTAACTCTAACCCTAACCCTAACCCTAACCCTTACCCTAACCCTAACCCTAACCCTTACCCTAACCATAACCCTAACCCTAAACCTAACCTTAACCCTAAACCTAACCCTAACCCTTACCCTAACCATAACCCTAACCCTAAACCTAACCTTAACCCTAAACCTAACCCTAACCCTAACCCTAAACCTTACCCTTACCCTACACCTAACCCTAACCCTAACCGTAACCCTAAACCTTACCCTTACCCTAAACCTAACACTAATCCAACCCTTACCCTTACCATAACCCTAACCCTAACTCTAAAACCAATCCTAACCCTAACGTTAACATTAACTCTTACCCTTACCCTAACCCTAACCTTAACCCTAACCCTTACCCTTACCCTAACCCTAACACTAACACTTATCCTAACTCTAACCCTTACCCTAACCCTAACACTTACCCTAAACCGAACCCTAACCCTAACCCTTACCCTAACCACAACCCTAACCCTAACAACTAACCCTAACCCTTATCCTAACCCTAAACCTAACCCTAACACTTACCCTTACCCTAACGCTAACCCTAACCCTAAACCTAACCCTAACCCTAACCCTAACACATAACCTTACCCTAACCCTAACCCTAACCCTAACCGTAACCGTAACCCTAACCCTAAACCTAACCCTAACCCTTACCCTTACCCACACCCTAACCCTAACCTTAAACCTAACCCTAACTCTAACCCTAACCCTAAACGTAACCCTAACCCTTATCCTTACCCTAACACTAACCCAAACCCTAAACCTAAACCTAACCCTAACCCTAAATTTAACCCTTACCTTTACGCTAACCCTAACCCTAACCCTAACCCTAACCATAACCATAAACCTAACCCTAACCCTTACCCTTACCCACACCCTAACCCTAACCTTAAACCTAACCCTAACACTAACCCTAACCCTAAACTTAACCCTAACGCTTATCCTTACCCTAACACTAACCCTAACCCTAACCCTAAACCTAACCTTAACCCTAAATTTATGCCTTACCTTTACGCTAACCCTAACCCTAAACCTAACCGTAACCCTTACCCTTACCCTTACCCAAACCCGAACCCTAACCTTAACCCTAACCTTACCCCTAACCCTTACCCTAACCCTAACCGTTACCCTGACCCTAATCCTAAACCTAACCCTAACCCTAACTGTAACGTTTACCCTTATCCTAACACTAACCCTAACCCTAAATCTAACCCTTACCCTTACACTAACCCTAATCCTAACCCTAACCCTCACCCTTACCCTTAACCTAACCCTAACTCTAACCCTAACCCTTACCTTTACCCTAACCCTAAGCCTAAAACTAACCCTAACCCTAAACCTCACCCTAACCCTAAACCTAACCCTTGCCCTTACCCTAAACCTAACCTTAAACCTAACCCGAACCCTAACCCTAACACTAACCCATAACCCTAACCCTAACCCTAACATTTACCTTACCCTAACCCTAACCTTAACCCTTACACTAACCCTAACCCTAACCCTCAACCTAACCCCTAACCCTAACCCTTAACCTAACCCTAACCCTAAGCAGAACACTTACCCTAACACTAACCCTAGCCCTAACCCTTATCCTTAGCCTAACCCTAACCTTAACACTAACCTTTACCCTAACCCTAACCCTAAGCCTTACCCTAATCCTAACCCTAACCCTTACACTAACCCTAACCCTAACCCTAACCCTAACACCTAACCCTAACCCTTAACCTAACCCTAACCCTAACCCTAACCCTTACCCTTACCCTAAACCTAAACCTACCTCTAAACCTAACCCTAACCCTAACATTAACCCTTACCCTACCCTAACCCTAACCCTAACCCTAACCCTAACCCTAACATAACCCTTACCCTTATCCTAACCCTAAACCTAACCCTAACACTAACCGTAATCCTAATCCTTACCCTTACCCTAGCCCTAACCCTAAACCTAACCCTAACCCTAAGCCTAACCCTAACCTTAATCCTAACCCTAACCCTAATCCATACACTTTTCCTAACCCCAACACTAAACCTAACACTAACCCTCACCCTAACCCTAACCCTTAACCTACCCTAACCCTAAACCTAACCCTAACCCCTTACCCAAACGCTAACCCTAACATTAACCCTTACCCTTATCCTAACCCTAACCCTAACCCTAAACCTTACACTTACCCTTACCCTAAACCCTACCCTAACCCTAACACTAACCCTAAACATTACCCTAACCCTAACCCTAACCCTTACCCTTACCCTAACACTAAACCTACCTTTAACCCTAACCCTCACCCTAACCCTTACCCTTATCCTAACCCTAACCCTAACCCTAACCCTAAACATAACCCTAAGCCTAAACTTAACGCTTACCTTTACGCTAACCCTAACCCTAAGCCTAACCCTAACCCTCACCCTTACCTTAACCATAACCCTAACCCTAAAACTCACCCTTACCCTAACACGTACCCTAACCCTAACCCAAACCCTTACCCTCACATTAAACCTAACCTTACCCCAACACTAAACCTAACCCTAATCCTAATCCTAACACTTACCCAAACCCTAATTCTAAACCTAACACTAACCCTAACACTTACCCTTACCCTAATCCTAACCCTTACCCTTACCCTAACCCTAACCCTAACCCTTAACCTAACCCTAAACCTAACCTTAACCCTTACCCTTATTCTAACCCTAACCCTAAACCTAACCCTAACCCTAACCCTAAACATAACCCTAACCCTTACCCTAACCCTTACACTAACCCTAAACCTAACTCTAACCCTAACCCTAAACCTAACCCTAACCCCTAACCCTAACACTTAACCTAAACCTAACCCTAACCCTAACCCTTACACTAACCCTAAACCTAACTCTAACCCTAAACCTAACCATAACCCTAACCCTAACCCTAACCCTAACCCTTACCCTTACCCTACACCTAACCCTAAACTAACCGTAACCATAAACCTTACCCTTACCCAAAACCTAACACTAATCCATCCCTTATCCTTACCATTACCCTAACCCTAACCCTAACCATAACCTTTACCCTAATCCTAACCATAACCCTAATATCGACCCTAACCCTAACCCTAACCCTAACCCTTACCCTAACCCTAACCCTAAGCTTAACCTAACCCTTACTCTTACCCTAAACCTAACCTAACCAAGACTAACCCTAACCCTTACCCTTACCCTAACCATAACCCCAAACCTAACTGTAACCCTAACCCTAAACCTAAACCTAAGCCTAACCCTTACCCTTACCCACACCCTAACCCCAACAGTAAAGCTAACCCTAACTCTAACCCTCACCCTAAACTTAACCCTAACCCTTATCCTTAACCCTTACCTTTACCCTAACCCTAACCCTAACCCTTACTCTTACCCTAAACCTAACCATAACCCTAACCCTAACATTAACCCTAATCCTTACCCTAACCTTAACCCTAACCCTAACCCTAAACCTAACCCTAACCCTAACCCCAACCCTTACCCTTACCCTAATCATAAATCTAACCCTTACCCTTACACTAACCCTAACCCTAAACCTAACCCTAACCCTTACCCTTACCCTAATCCTAACTCTAACACTAACCCTTACACTTACCCTAACCCTAACCATATAACTAACCCTAACCCTAACCCTAAACCTAACCCTAACCCTAAACCTAACCCTTGCCCTTACCCTCAACCTAACCCCAAACCTAACCCTAAAAATAACCCTAACCCATAATCCTAACCCTAACCCTAAACTTTCCCCGTACCCTAACCCTAACCCTAACCAGAACACTTACCCTAACCCTAAACCTAACGCTAACCCTTACCCTTACCCTCACCCTCACCCTAAACTTAACCCATACCCTAAATCTAACCCTAACCCTAACCCTTACTCTAACACTTACCCTAAACCTAACCCTAAACCTAACACTTACCCTTACCAGAAACCTAACCCTAAACCTAATCCTTACCCTAATCCTAACCTTAACCCTTACCTTAACACTAACCCTAGCCCTAACCCCTAAACCTAACCCTTAACCTAACCCTAACCCTAACCCTAAGCCTTACCCTTACCCTAACCCTAAACCTAACTCTAACCCTAAACCTAACCCTAACCCTAACTCTTACCCTAACCCTAAAACTAACCCTTACCCTAACCCTAACCCTAACCTTAACCCTAACCCTAACCCTAACCCTTACCCTTACACTAAACCTAACCCTAAACCTTACCCTACCCTAACACTAAACCTAAACCTAACCCTAACCCTAAACCTAACCCTAACCCTTGCCCTTACACTAACCCTAATATTAAACCTCACCCTAACCCTAACCCTAACCCCTAACCCTAACCCTAACCCTAAACTTTACCCTTACCCTAACACTAACCCTAAACCTAACCCTAACCAGAACACTTACCCTAACCCTAACCCTAACCCTTACCCTTACCCTAACCCTAACCCTAAACCTAACCCTAACCCTAACCCTTACCCTTACCCTTAGCCTAACCCTAACCCTAACCCTAAACCTTATCCATACCTAAACCTAACCCTAAACCTTACCCTAAACCTAACCCTAATCCTAACCCTAACCCTAACCCTTACCCTACCTTAACCCTAACCCTAACCCTAACCCTAACCCTTGCCCATACCCTTACCCTAACCCTAACCCTAACCATAACCATAACCCTAAACCTAACCCTAAACCTAAATCTAAACCTATACCTAACCCTTACACTAACCCTAACCTTAACCCCAAAACTACACCTAACCCTAACAGTAACCCTTATGTTAACCCTAACCCTAACCCTAAACATAAACCTAAACCTAACCCTAACCATAACCCTAACCCTAACCCTTACCCTAACCCTAACCCTAATCCTAACACTAACTCTTACCCTTACCCTAACCCTAACTTGAAAACTAATCCTAACCCTAACCTTAACCCTAACCCTTACACTTACCCTAACCCTAACCTTATCCCTAACGCTAACCCTTACCCTAACCCTAACCCTAACCCTTACACTAACCCTAACCCTAACCCTCAACCTAACCCCTAACCCTAACCCTTAACCTAACCCTAACCCTAACCAGAACACTTACCCTAACACTAACCCTAGCCCTAACCCTTATCCTTAGCCTAACCCTAACCTTAACACTAACCTTTACCCTAACCCTAACCCTAAGCCTTACCCTAATCCTAACCCTAACCCTTACACTAACCCTAACCCTAACCCTAACCCTAACACCTAACCCTAACCCTTAACCTAACCCTAATTCTAACCCTAACCCTTACCCTTACCTTTAACATAAACCTAACTCTAACCCTAACCCTAACCCTAACAATAACCCTTACCCTACACTAATCCTAACCCTAACACTAACCCTAACATTAACCCTTACCCTATCCTAACCCTAAACCTAACCCTAACCCTAACCGTAACCCTAATCCTTACCCTTACCCTAGCCCTAACCCTAAACCTAACCCTAACCCTAAGCCTAACCCTAACCTTAATCCTAACCCCAACCCTAATCCATACACTTTTCCTACCCTTACACTAAACCTAACACTAACCCTCACCCTAACCCTAACCCTTAACCTACCCTAACCCTAAACCTAACCCTAACCCATTAGCCAAACACTAACCCTAACATTAACCCTTACCCTTATCCTAACCCTAACCCTAACCCTAAACCTTACACTTACCCTTACCCTAAACCCTACCCTAACCCTAACACTAACCCTAACCATTACCCTAACCCTAACCCTAACCCTTACCCTTACCCTAACACTAAACCTAACTTTAACCCTAACCCTCACCCTAAACCTTACCCTTATCCTAACCCTAACCCTAACCCTAAACCTAAACCTAACCCTAACCCTAAACTTAACCCTTACCTTTACGCTAACCCTAACGCTAAGCCGAACCCTAACCCTTACCCTTACTGTAACCCTAACCCTAACCCTAAAACTCACCCTTACCCTAACACTTACCCTAACCCTAACCCAAACCCTTACCCTCACATTAAACCTAACCTTACCCCAACACTAAACCTAACCCTAATCCTAACCCTAACACTTACCCAAACCCTAATCCTAAACCTAACACTAACCCTAACACTTACCCTTACCCTAACCCTAACCCTTACCCTTACCCTAAACCTAGCCCTAACCCTTAGCCTAACCCTAACCTTAACACTAACCTTTACCATAACCCTAACCCTAAGCCTTACCCTAATCCTAACCCTAACCCTTACACTAACCCTAACCCTAACCCTAACATTAACCCTTACCCTACCCTACCCTAACCCTAACCCTAACCCTAACCTTAACATTAACCCTTACCCTTATCCTAACCCTAAACCTAACCCTAACCCTAACCATAACCCTAATCCTTACCCTTAGCCTAGCCCTAACCCTAAACCTAACCCTAACCCTAACCCTAACCGTAACCCTAAACCTAACCCTAACCCTTACCCTTACCCACACCCTAACCCTAACCTTAAACCTAACCCTAACACTAACACTAACCGTAAACTTAACCCTAACGCTTATCCTTACCCTAACACTAACCCTAACCCTAACCCTAAACCTAACCCTAACCCTAAATTTAAGCCTTACCTTTACGCTAACCCTAACCCTAAACCTAACCATAACCCTTACCCTTACCCTTACCCAAACCCGAACCCTAACCTTAACCCTAACTCTAACCCTAACCCTTACCCTTACCCTAACCCTAAGCCTAAAACTAACCCTAACCCTAAACCTCACCCTAACCCTTGCCCTTACACTAAACCTAACATTAAACCTCACCCTAACCCTAAACCTAACCCTAACCCTAACGCTAACCCTAACCCTTACCCTTACACTATCCCTAACCCTAAACTTAACCCTAACCCTTACCCTCAACCTAACCCTAACTCTAACCCTAACGCTTACCCTTACCCTAACCCTAAGCCTAAAACTAACCCTAACCCTAAACCTCACCCTAACCCTAAACCTAGCCCTTGCCCTTACACTAAACCTAACCCTAAACCTAACCCGAACCCTAACCCTAACACTAACCCATAACCCTAACCCTAACCTTTACCCTTACCCTAATCCTAACCCTAACCCTTATACTAACCCTAACACTAACCCTCAACCTAACCCCTAACCCTAACCCTTAACCTAACCCTAACCCTAACCAGAACACTTACCCTAACACTAACCCTAGCCCTAACCCTTATCCTTAGCCTAACCCTAACCTTAACACTAACATTTACCCTAACCCTAACCCTAAGCCTTACCCTAATCCTAACCCTAACCCTTACACTAACCCTAACCCTAACCCTAACACCTAACCCTAACCCTTAACCTAACCCTAACCCTAACCCTAACCCTTACCCTTACCCTATACCTAAACCTAACTCTAACCCTAACACTAACCCTAACATTAACCCTTACCCTACCCTACCCTAACCCTAACCCTAACATTAACCCTTACCCTTATCCTAACCCTAACCCTAACCCTAACCCTAACCGTAACCCTAATCCTTACCCTTACCCTAGCCCTAACCCTAAACCTAACCCTACCCCTAAGCCTAACCCTAACCTTAATCCTAACCCTAACCCTAATCCATACACTTTTCCTAACCCTAACACTAAACCTAACACTAACCCTAACCCTAACCCTAACCCTTAACCTACCCTAAACCTAAACCTAACCGTAACCCCTTAGCCAAACGCTAACACTAACATTAACCCTTACCCTTATCCTAACCCTTACCCTAACCCTAAACCTTACACTTACCCTTACCCTAAACTCTACCCTAACCCTAACTCTAACCCTAACCATTACCCTAACCCTAACACTTACCCTTACCCTAACACTAAACCTAACCTCAACCCTAACCCTCACCCTAACCCTTACCCTAATCCTAACCCTAACCCTAACCCTAACCCTAAACCTAACCCTAACCCTAAACTTAACCCTTACCTGTACGCTAACCCTAAACCTAAGCCTAAACTTAACCCTAACCCTTACCCTAAATCTAACCCTTACCATAACCCTAAACCTAACCCTAAGCCTAACCCTAACCCTTACCCTTACCATAACCCTAACCCTAACCCTAAAACTCACCCTTACCCTAACACTTACCCTAACCCTAACCCAAACCCTTACCCTAACCCTAAACCTAACCTTACCCCAACACTAAACCTAACCCTAATCCTAACCCTAACACTTACGCAAACCCTAATCCTAAACCTAACACTTACCCTTACAATAACCCTAAACCTTACCCTTACCCTGACCCTAAACCTAACCCTAACCATTAACCTAACCCTAAACCTAACCTTAACCCTTACCCTTATTCTAACCCTAACCCTAAACCTAACCCTAACCCTAACCCTAAACATAACCCTAACTCTTACCGTAACCCTAACCCTAACTCTAAAACTAATCCTAACCCTAACCTTAACCCTAACCCTTACCCTTACCCTAACCCTAACCTTAACCCTAAACCTTACCCTTACCCTAACCCTAACACTAACACTTATCCTAACTCTAACCCTAACCCTAACACTTACCCTAACCCGAACCCTAACCCTAACCCTTACCCTAACCCCAACCCTAACCGTAACACCTAACCCTAACCCTTATCCTAACCCTAAAACTAACCCTAACCCTTACCCTTACCCTAACCCTAACCCTAACCCTAAACCTAACCCTAACCCTAACCCTAACACATAACCTTACCCTAACCCTAACCCTAACCCTAACCGTAACCCTAACCCTAAACCTAAACCTAACCCTAACCCTTACCCTTACCCACACCCTAACCCTAACCTTAACCCTAACCCTAAGTCTAACCCTAACCCTAAACTTAACCCTAACACTTATCCTTACCCGAACACTAACCCTCACCCTAACACTAAACCTAACCCTAACCCTAAATTTAACCCTTAACTTTATGCTAACCCTAACCCTAACCCTAACCCTAACCCTTACCCTTACCCACACCCTAACCCTAACCTTAAACCTAACCCTAACTCTAACCCTAACCCTAAACTTAACCCTAACCCTTATCCTTACCCTAACACTAACCCTAACCCTAACCCTAAACCTAACCCTAACCCTAAATTTAACCCTTACCTTTACGCTAACCCTAACCCTAACCCTAACCCTAACCCTAACCATAAACCTAACCCTAACCCTTACCCTTACCCACACCCTAACCCTAACCTTAAACCTAACCCTAACACTAACCCTAACCCTAAACTTAACCCTAACGCTTATCCTTACCCTAACACTAACCCTAACCCTAAACCTAACCCTAACACTAAATTTAACCCTTACCTTTACCCTAACCCTAACCCTAACCCTAACCCTAACCGTAACCATAAACCTAACCCTAACCCTTACCCTTACCCACACCCTAACCCTAACCTTAAACCTAACCCTAACACTAACCCTAACCCTAAACTTAACCCTAACGCTTATCCTTACCCTAACACTAACCCTAACCCTAACTCTAAACCTAACCTTAACCCTAAATTTAAGCCTTACCTTTATGCTAACCCTAACCCTAAACCTAACCGTAACACTTACCCTTACCCTTACCCAAACCCGAACCCTAACCTTAACCCTAACCTTACCCCTAACCCTTACCCTAACCCTAACCGTTACCCTAACCCTAATCCTAAACCTAACCCTAACCCTATCTCTAACCTTTACCCTTATCCTAACACTAACCCTAATCCTAAATCTAACCCTTACCCTTACACTAACCCTAATCCTAACCCTAACCCTCACCCTTACCCTTAACCTAACCCTAACTCTAACCCTAACCCTTACCCTTACCCTAACCCTAAGCCTAAAACTAACCCTAACCCTAAACCTCACCCTAACCCTAAACCTAA
This sequence comes from Megascapheus bottae, assembly GCF_031878675.1. Classification (NCBI taxonomy): domain Eukaryota; kingdom Metazoa; phylum Chordata; class Mammalia; order Rodentia; family Geomyidae; genus Megascapheus; species Megascapheus bottae. The sequence continues at coordinate 1,411,007 of NW_028327804.1, read as the reverse complement.
CCCTTGCCCTTACCCTAAACCTAACCTTAAACCTAACCCGAACCCTAACCCTAACACTAACCCATAACCCTAACCCTAACCCTAACATTTACCTTACCCTAACCCTAACCCTAACCCTTACACTAACCCTAACCCTAACCCTCAACCTAACCCCTAACCCTAACCCTTAACCTAACCCTAACCCTAACCAGAACACTTACCCTAACACTAACCCTAGCCCTAACCCTTATCCTTAGCCTAACCCTAACCTTAACACTAACCTTTACCCTAACCCTAACCCTAAGCCTTACCCTAATCCTAACCCTAAACCTTACACTAACCCTAACCCTAACCCTAACCCTAACACCTAACCCTAACCCTTAACCTAACCCTAACCCTAACCCTAACCCTTACCCTTACCCTAAACCTAAACCTACCTCTAAACCTAACCCTAACCCTAACATTAACCCTTACCCTACCCTAACCCTAACCCTAACCCTAACATAACCCTTACCCTTATCCTAACCCTAAACCTAACCCTAACCCTAACCGTAATCCTAATCCTTACCCTTACACTAGCCCTAACCCTAAACCTAACCCTAACCCTAAGCCTAACCCTAAACTTAATCCTAACCCTAACCCTAATCCATACACTTTTCCTAACCCTAACACTAAACCTAACACTAACCCTCACCCTAACCCTAACCCTTAACCTACCCTAACCCTAAACCTAACCCTAACCCCTTACCCAAACGCTAACCCTAACATTAACCCTTACCCTTATCCTAACCCTAACCTAACCCTAAACCTTACACTTAACCTTACCCTAAACCCTACCCTAACCCTAACACTAACCCTAACCATTACCCTAACCCTAACCCTAACACTTACCCTTACCCTAACACTAAAACTAACTTTAACCCTAACCCTCACCTAACCCTTACCCTTATCCTAACCCTAACCCTAACCCTAACCCTAAACCTAACCCTAAGCCTAAACTTAACCCTTACCTTTACGCTAACCCTAACCCTAAGCCTAACCCTAACCCTTACCCTTACCGTAACCATAACCCTAACCCTAAAACTCACCCTTACCCTAACACTTACCCTAACCCTAACCCAAACCCTTACCCTCACCCTAAACCTAACCTTACCCCAACACTAAACCTAACCCTAATCCTAACCCTAACACTTACCCAAACCCTAATTCTAAACCTAACACTAACCCTAACACTTACCCTTACCCTAATCCTAACCCTTACCCTTACCCTAACCCTAACCCTAACCCTTAACCTAACCCTAAACCTAACCTTAACCCTTACCCTTATTCTAACCCTAACCCTAAACCTAACCCTAACCCTAACCCTAAACATAACCCTAACCCTTACCCTAACCCTTACACTAACCCTAAACCTAACTCTAACCCTAACCCTAAACCTAACCCTAACCCCTAACCCTAACACTTAACCTAAACCTAACCCTAACCCTAACCCTTACACTAACCCTAAACCTAACTCTAACCCTAAACCTAACCCTAACCCTAACCCTAACCCTAACCCTTACCCTTACCCTACACCTAACCCTAAACCTAACCGTAACCCTAAACCATACCCTTACCCAAAACCTAACACTAATCCATCCCTTATCCTTACCATTACCCTAACCCTAAACCTAACCATAACCTTTACCCTAATCCTAACCATAACCCTAATATCGACCCTAACCCTAACCCTAACCCTAACCCTTACCCTAACCCTAACCCTAAGCCTAAACCTAACCCTTACTCTTACCCTAAACCTAACCTAACCAAGACTAACCCTAACCCTTACCCTTACCCTAACCATAACCCCAAACCTAACTGTAACCCTAACCCTAAACCTAAACCTAAGCCTAACCCTTACCCTTACCCACACCCTAACCCCAACAGTAAAGCTAACCCTAACTCTAACCCTCACCCTAAACTTAACCCTAACCCTTATCCTTAACCCTTACCTTTACCCTAACCCTAACCCTAAACCTAACAATAACCCTTACCCTTACCCTAACCCTAACCCTAACCCTAACCCTAACCTTAACCCTAATCCTTACCCTAACCTTAACCCTAACCCTAACCCTAAACCTAACCCTAACCCTAACCCCAACCCTTACCCTTACCCTAACCATAAATCTAACCCTTACCCTTACACTAACCCTAACCCTAAACCTAACCCTAACCCTTACCCTTACCCTAATCCTAACTCTAACCCTAACCCTTACACTTACCCTAACCCTAACCATAAAACTAACCCTAACCCTAACCCTAACTCTAACCCTAAACCTAACCCTTGCCCTTACCCTCAACCTAACCCCAAACCTAACCCTAAAAATAACCCTAACCCATAATCCTAACCCTAACCCTAAACTTTCCCCTTACCCTAACCCTAACCCTAACCAGAACACTTACCCTAACCCTAACCCTAACCCTAACCCTAACCCTTACCCTTACCCTCACCCTCACCCTAAACTTAACCCATACCCTAAATCTAACCCTAACCCTAACCATTACTCTAACACTTACCCTAAACCTAACCCTAAACCTAACACTTACCCTTTCCAGAATCCTAACCCTAAACCTAAACCTTACCCTAATCCTAACCTTAACCCTTACCTTAACACTAACCCTAGCCCTAACCCCTAAACCTAACCCTTAACCTAACCCTAACCCTAACCCTAAGCGTTACCCTTACCCTAACCCTAAACCTAACTCTAACCCTAAACCTAACCCTAACCCTAACTCTTACCCTAACCCTAAAACTAACCCTTACCCTAACCCTAACCCTAACCTTAACCCTAACCCTAACCCTAACCCTAACCCTAACCCTTACCCTTACACTAAACCTAACCCTAAACCTTACCCTACCCTAACACTAAACCTAAACCTAACCCTAACCCTAACCCTAACCCTTGCCCTTTCACTAACCCTAATATTAAACCTCACCCTAACCCTAACCCTAACCCCTAACCCTAACCCTAACCCTAAACTTTACCCTTACCCTAACACTAACCCTAAACCTAACCCTAACCAGAACACTTACCCTAACCCCAAGCCTAACCCTTACCCTTACCCTAACCCTAACCCTAAACCTAACCCTAACCCTAACCCTTACCCTTACCCTTAGCCTAACCCTAACCCTAACCCTAAACCTTATCCATACCTAAACCTAACCCTAAACCTTACCCTAAACCTAACCCTAATCCTAACCCTAACCCTAACCCTTACCCTTACCTTAACCCTAACCCTAACCCTATCCCTAACCCTAGCCCATACCCTTACCCTAACCCTAACCCTAACCATAACCATAACCCTAAACCTAACCCTAAACCTAAATCTAAACCTAAACCTAACCCTTACACTAACCCTAACCTTAACCCCAAAACTACACCTAACCCTAACAGTAACCCTTATGTTAACCCTAACC
>NW_028327804.1:1397571-1400071 GCF_031878675.1 Megascapheus bottae | reverse complement strand
AACCTAACCCTAACTCTAACCCTAACCCTAACCCTAACCCTAAATTTAACCCTTACATTTACGCTAACCCTAACCGTAAACCTAACACTAACCCTTACCCTTACCCCAACCCGAATTGTAATCTTAACCCTAACCTTAACCCTAACCCTTACCCTAACCCTAACTGTTACCCAAACACTAACACTAAACCTAACCCTAACCCTAACCCTAACCCTTACCCTTATCCTAACACTAACCCTAACCCTAAATCTAACCCTTACCCTTACACTAACCCTAACCCTAAACCAAACCCTAACCCTTAACCTTACCCTAACCCTAACTCTAAACCTAACCCTTACCCTTACCCTAACCCTAAGCCTAAACCTAATCCTAACCATAAACCTAACCCTAACCCTAAACCTAACCCTTGCCCTTACCCTAACCCTAACCCTAACCCTAACACTAACCCTAACCCATAAACCTAACCCTAACCCTAAACTTTACCCTTACCCTAACCCTAACCCTAACCCTTACACTAACCCTAACCCTAAACCTAATCCCTAACCCTAACCCTTAACCTAACCCTAACCCTAACCAGAACACTTACCCTAACCCTAACCCTAGCCCTAACCCTTACCCTTAGCCTAACCCTAAACCTAACCCTTACCCTAACCCTAACACTTACCCTAATCCTAACCCTAACCCTTGCACTAAACAGAACCCTAACCCTAACCCTAACCCTAACCCTTACCCTTACCCTAACCCTAAACCTAACTGTAACCCTAAACCTAACCGTAACATTAACCCTTACACTACCCTACCCTAACCCTAACCCTAACACTAACCCCTAAGCCTAACCCTAACCCTAACATTAAACCTTACCCTTATCCTAACACTAACCCTAACCCTAACACCTAACCCTAACCCTAAGCCTAACCGTAACCTTAATCCTAACCCTAACCCTATTCCATACCCTTTCCCTACCCTAACACTAAACCTAACACTAACCCTAACCCTAACCCTAACCCTTACCCTACCCTAACCCTAAAACTAACCCTAACCCCTTAGCCTAACGCTAACCCTACATTAACCCTTACCCTTATCCTAACCCTATCCCTAACCCTAAACCTTACACTTACACTGATCCTAAACCCTACCCTAACCCTAACGCTAACCATAACCATTAACCTAACCCTAACCCTAACCCTTACCCTTACCCTAACACTAAACCTAACCTTAACCCTAACCCTCACCCTAACCCTTACCCTTATCCTAACCCTAACCCTAACCCTAAACCTAAACCTAACCCTAACCCTAAACTTAACCCTTACCTTTTTGCTAACCCTAACCCTAACCCTAACCCTTACCCTTACCCTAACTCTAACCCTAACCCTAACCCTAAACTTAACCCTAAACCTTACCCTAAATCGAACCCTTACCATAACCCTAACCCTAAACCTAACCCTAACCCTAACCCTAACACTTACCCTTACCCTAACCCTAACCCTAATCCTAAATCTAACCCTTACCTTTACACTAACCCTAAACCTAAACCTAACCCTAACCCTTACCCTTACCCGAACCCTAACTCTAACCCTAACCCTTACCCTTACCCTAACCCTAACCCTAAACTTAACCCTAACCCTAAACCTAACCCTAACTCTAACTCTAACCTGAAACCTAACCCTAAGCCTAAACCTAACACTTGCCCTTACCCTAAACCTAACCCTAACCCTAACCCTAACCCTAACCTAACCCTAACCCTAACCCTAACCCTAAACCTAACACCTAACCCTAACCCTTAACTTAACCCTAACCCTAAACCTAACCTTTAACCTTACCCTAATGCTAACCCTAACCCTAAACCTAACCCTAACCCTAACCCGAACACATACCCTTACCCTACCCCTAACCCTAACCCTAACCGTTACCCTAACCTTAACCCTAAACCTAACCCTAACCCTTACCCTTACCCACACCCTAACCCTAACCTTAAACCAAACCCTAACTGTAACCCTAACCCTAAACTTAACCCTAACCCTTATCCTTACCCTAACACTAACCCTAACCCTAACCCTAATGCTAACCCTAACCCTAAATTTAACCCTTACTTTTACGCTAACCCTAAACCTAACCCTAACCCTAACCTTAAACCTAACCCTAACTCTAATGCTAAACCTAAACTTAACCCTAACCCTTATACTTACCCTAACAATAACCCTAAACCTAACCCTAAACCTAAATTTAACCCTTACCTTTACTGTAACCCTAACCCTAAACCTAACCCTAAACCTTACCCTTACCCTAACCCTAACTCTAACCCTAACCCTTACCCTTACCCTAACCCTAACCCTAAACCTAACCCTAACCCTTACCATTACCCATACCCTAACCCTAACCTTAAACCTAACCCTAACTGTAACCCTAACCCTAAACCTAACCCAAACCCTAAATTCAACCCTTACCTTTACGCTAACCCAAACCGTAAACCTAACCCTAACCCTTACCCTTACCGTAACCC
>NW_028327804.1:1382571-1392571 GCF_031878675.1 Megascapheus bottae | reverse complement strand
CCTAACCCTAAACCTAAACCTAACCCTAAATTTAACCCTTACCTTTACGCTAACCCTAACCCTAAACCTAACCCTAACCCTTACCCTTACCCTAACCCTAACTCTAACCCTAACCCTAACCCTAACCCTAACCCTTACCCTTACCCACACCCTAACCCTAACCTTAAACCAAACCCTAACTCTAACCCTAACCCTAAACCTAACCCTAACCCTAAATTTAACCCCTAACTTTACGCTAACCCTAACCGTAAACCTAACCCTAACCCTTACCCTTACCCTTACCCGAACCGTAATCTTAACCCTAACCTTAACCCTAACCCTTACCCTAACCCTAACCTTTACCCGAACCCTAACTCTAAACCTAACCCTAACCCTAACCCTAACCCTTACCCTTATCTTAACACTAACCGTAACCCTAAATCTAACATTTACCCTTACACTAACTCTAACCCTAAACCAAAACCTAACCCTTACCCTTACCCTAACCCTAACCCTAACTCTAACCCTAACCCTTACCCTTACCCTAACCCTAAGCCTAAACCTAACCCTAACCCATAAACCTAACCCTAACCCTAAACTTTACCCTTACCCAAACCCTAACCCTAACCCTTACACTAACCCTAACCCTAGCCCTAAAGCTAACTCCTAACCCTAACCCTTAACCTAAACTTAACCCTAACCGGAACACTTACCCTAACCCTAACCCTAGCCCTAACCCTTACCCTTAGCCTAACCCTAACGCTAACCCTAAACCTTACCCTAACCCTAACCCTAACCCTTACCCTAATCCTAACCCTAACCCTTACACTAAACCCAACCCTAACCCTAACCCTAACCCTTAACCTAACCCTAACCCTAACCCTTACCATTACCCTAACCCTAAACCTAACTGTAACCCTAACCCTAACCCTAACATTAACATTTGCCCTACCCTACCCTAATCCTAACCCTAACACTAACACCTAAGCCTAACCCTAACCCTAACATTAACCCTTACCCTTATCCTAACACTAACCCAAACCATAACCCTAATCCTTACGGTTACCCTAGCCCTAACCCTAAACCTAACCCTAACCCTAAGCCTAACCGTAACCTTAATCCTAACCCTAACCCTATTCCATACCCTTTCCCTAACCCTAACACTAAACCTAACACTAACCCTAACCCTAACCCTTACCCTACCCTAACCCTAAAACTAACCCTAACCCCTTAGCCTAACGCAAACCCTAACATTAACCCTTACCCTTATCCTAACCCTAACCCTAACCCTAACCCTAACCCTAACCCTTACACTTACACTTACCCTAAACCCTACCCTAACCCTAACGCTAACCCTAACCATTACCCTAAACCTAACCCTAACCCTTACCCTTACCCTAACACTAAACCTAACCTTAACCCTAACACTCACCCTAACCCTTACCCTTATCCTAACCCTAACCCTAACCCTAACCCTAAACCTAAACCTAACAATAAACTTAACCCTTACCTTTACGCTAACCCTAACCCTAAACCTAACCCTGACCCTTACCCTTACCCTAACCCTGACCCTAACCCTAATCCTAAACTTAACCCTAACTTTTACCCTAAATCTAACCCTTACCATAACCCTAACCCTAAACCTAACCCTAACAATAACCCTAACACTTACCCTTACCCTAAACCTAATCCCAACCCTAAATCTAACCCTTACCCTTACACTAACCCTAACCCTAACCCTAAACCTAACCCTAACCCTTACCCTTACCCGAGCCCTAACTCTAACCCTAACCCTTACCCTTACCCTAACCATAACCCTAAACCTAACTCAAACCCTAAACCTAACCCTAACCCTAACTCTAACCCTAACCCTAACCTTTACCCTTACCCTAACGCTAACAATAACCCTAAACCTAACCCTAACCCAAAGCTTAACCCTAAACCTAACCCTAACCCTTACCCTTACTCACACCCTAACCCTAACCTTAAACCAAACCCTAACTCTAACCCTAACCCTAAAGCTAACCCTAACCCTAAATTTAACCCTTACCTTTACGCTAACCGTAACCCTAGACCTAACCCTTACCCTTAGCCTAACCCTAACCCTAACCCTGACCCTTACCCTAAACCTAACCCTAAACCTTACCCTAATCCTAACCCTAACGCTTACACTAACACTAACCGTTACCCTAAACCTAACCCTAAACCTAACACTAACCCTAAATTTAACCCTTATCTTTACGCTAACCCTTACCCTTACCCTAACCCTAAACCTAACTCTAACCCAAACCCTAACCCTAACATTAATCCTTACCCTACCCTACCCTAACCCTAACCCTAACCCCTAAGCCTAACCCTAACCCTAACATTAACCCTTACGCTTATCCTAACCCTAACTCTAACCCTAACCCTAACCGTAACCCTAAACTTTACCCTTACCCTAGCCCTAACCCTAAACATAACCCTAACCTAAGCCTAACCCTAACCTTAATCCTAACCCTAACCCTAATCCATACCCTTTCCCTTACCCTAACACTAAACCTAACACTAACCCTAACCCTAACACTAACCCTAACCCTAACTCTTACCCTACCCTAACCCTAAACCTAACCCTAACCCCTTAGCCTAACGCTAACCCTAACATTAACCCTTACCCTTATCCTAACCCTAACTCTAACCCTAACCCTAACCGTAACCATAATCTTTACCCTTACCCTAGCCCTAACCCTAAACATAACCCTAACCCTAACGCTAACCCTAACCATTACCCTAACCCTAACCCTAACCCTAACCCTAACCCTTACCCTAACCCTAAACCTGACCTTAACCCTAACCCTCACCCTAACCCTTATCCTGATCCTAACCCTAACCCTAACCCTAACACTAAACCTGGCCCTAACCCTAAATTAACCCTTACCTTTACGTTAACCCTAACCCTAAACCTAACCCTAACCCTTAGCCTTACCCTAACCCTAACCCTAACCCTAAACTTAACCCTAAACCTTACCCTAAATCTAACCCTTACCATAACCCTAACCATAAACCTAACCCTAACCCTTACCCTTACCCTAACACTAACTCTAACCCTAACACTTACACTTACCCTTACCCTAACCCTAATCCTAACACTAAATCTAACCCTTACCCTTACACTAACCCTAACCCTAAACCTAACCCTAACCCTTACCCTTAAACTAACGCTAACTCTAACCCTAACCCTTACCCTTACCCTAACCCTAACCCTAAACCGAAACCTAACCCTAAACCTTACCCTAACCCTAAACCGAACCCTTGCCGTTACCCTAAACCTAACCCTAAACCTAACCCTAACCCTAACCCTAACCCTAACCTAACCCTAAATCTAACCCTAACCCTAAACCTAACCCTAACCTAACCCTAAACCTAACCCTAACACTAACCCTAACCCTAATCCTAACGCTTACCCTTACCCTAACCCTTACCCTAACACTTACCCTTTCCCTAACCCCTAGCCTAACCCTAACCCTAACAATAACCCTAACACTTCCCCTTAACCTATCCCAACCCTAACCCTAAATCTAACCCTTCCCTTACACTAACCCTAACCCTAAACCTAACCCTAATCGTTATGCTAAACCTAACACTAACCCTAAACCAAACACTAAGCCTTACCCTAACCCTAAACTTAACCCCAACACAAACCCTAACCCTAACACTTACCTTAACGCTAACCCTAACCTTTACCCTTACCCTAACCCTAAATCTAACCCTAACCCTAACCCTAACCCCTGACCCTAACCCTAACCCTAACCCAAACCCTAACATTAACCCTTACCCTAACCCTAACCCTAACCCTAAACCTAACCCTAACCCTAAATTTAACCCTTACCTTTACGCTACCCCTAACCCTAAACCTAACCCTAACCCTTACCCTTACCCTAACCCTAACCCTAAACCAAACCCTAACCTTAACCCTAACCCTTACCCTAACCCTAATCCTTACTCTAACCCTAACCCTCAACCTAAACCTAACCCTAACCCTAACCCTTACCCTTACCCTAACCCTAACCCTAACCCTAAATCTAACCCTTAACCTTACACTAACCCTAACACTAAAACTAACCCTAACCCTTACACTTACCTAACCCTAACTCTAACCCTAAGCCTTACCCTTACCCTAACCCTAACCCTAAACCTAGCCCTTGCCCTTACCCTAAACCTAACCCTAAAACGAACCCTAACCCTAACCCTAACCCTAACCCATAACCCTAACCCTAACCCTAATCTTTGCCCTTACCCTAACACTAAACCTAACCAGAACACTTACCCTAACCCTAACCGAAACCTAACCCTTAACCTTACCCTAACCCTAACCCTAACCAAAACACTTACTCTAACCCTAACCCTAACCCTAAAACTTACCCTTACCTAACCCTAACCCTAACCCTAACCGTAACCATTATCATAATCCTAACCCTAACCCTGACACTAACCCTAACCCTAACCCTAACCCCTAACCCTAACCCTTAACCTAACCCTAAGCCTTACCCTTACCCTAACGCTCATCCTAATTCTAACCCTAACCCTAACCCTCACTTTTAACCTACCCTAACCCTAACCCTAACCCTAACCCTAACCGTAACCATTATCATAATCCTAACCCTAACCCTGACACTAACCCTAACCCTAACCCTAACCCCTAATCCAAACACTTAACGTAACCCTAAGCCTTACCCTTACCCTAACCTTCATCCTAATTCTAACCCTAACCCTAACCCTCACTCTTATCCTACCCTAACCCTAACCCTAACCCTAACCCCTAAGCCTAACCCTAACCCTAATATTAACCCTTACCCTTACCCTAAGCCTAACCCTAACCTTAACCCTAAACCTTACCCTTACCCTAGCCCTAACCCTGAACCTAACCCTAACCCTTACCCTACCCTAACCCTAACCCTAACCCTAAACCTAACCCCTTAGCCTAACCCTAAACCTAAAACTAAACCTAACCCTAACCCTAACCCTAACCCTAACCGTAACCATTATCATAATCCTAACCCTAACCCTGACACTAACCCTAACCCTAACCCTAACCCCTAATCCTAACCCGTAACCTAACCCTAAGCCTTACCCTTACCCTAACCCTCATCCTAATTCTAACCCTAACCCTAACCCTCACTCTTAACCTACCCAAACCCTAACCCTAACCCTAACCCCTAAGCCTAACCCTAACCTTAATATTAACCCTTACACTTACCCTAAGCCTAACCCTAACCTTAACCCTAACCCTTACCCTTACCCTAGCCCTAACCCTAAACCTAACCCTAACCCTTACCCTACCCTAACCCTAACCCTAACCCTAAACCTAACCCCTTAGCCTAACCCTAAACCTAACATTAACCTTTACCCTTATCCTAACCCTAAACCTAACCCTAACCCTAACCATTACACTTACCCTTACCCTAAACCCTACCCTAACCCCAACGCTAACCCTAACTATTACCCTAACCCTAACCCTAACCCTTACCCTAACACTAAACCTAACCTTAACCCTAACCCTCACCCTAACCCTTACTCTTATCCTAACCCTAACCCTAACCCTAACCCTAAACCTTACCCTTACTCTAAACCTAAACCTAACCCTTAACCTAAACCTAACCCTAACGCTTACCCTTTCCCTAACACTAAACCTAACCTTAACCCTAACACTCACCCTAACCCTTACCCTTATCCTAACCCTAACCTATCCCTAAACCTTACCCTTACCCTAAACCTAACCCTAACCCTTACCCTAAACCTAACGCTAACCCTAACCCTTACCTTACTTTAACCCTAACCCTAAACCTAACCCTTACCCTTACCCTAACTCTAACCATAACCCTAACCCTAACCCTAACCGTAAGCCTTACCCTTACAGTAACCCTAACCCTAACCTTAACCCCAACCCTAAACCTAACCCTAACGTTACCCTAACCCTTACCGTTACCCTAACCGTAACCCTAAGCCTACCCTAACTGTAACCCTAACCCTTACCCTAACCCAAAACCTAATCCTAACCCTAACCTTTACCCTTACCCTAACCCTAACCCTAAACCTAAACCAAACCCTAACCCTAACCTTAACCCTAAAACTGACCCTTACCCTAACCCTAAGCCTAACCCTAAACCTAACCCTAACCCTAACCCTAACCCTAAACCTAACCCTAACCCTTACCCTTACCCTCAACCTAACCCTAACCTTAACCTTAACCCTACCCCTAAAATTAACCCTTACCCTTATCCTTACCCTAACCCTAACACTAACCCTAATCCTAAACCTAACCAAAACCCTAAGCCTAACCCTTACCCTTACCCTAACCCTAACCCTAACCTTAACCCTAACCCTAACCGTAACCCCTAATCCTAACCCTAACCCTAACGCTAACCCTTACACTTATCCTAACCCTAACCCTAACCCTAACCCTAACCCTTACCCTTACGCTAACCCTAAACCTAACCTTAACCGTACCCCCAACCCTAACCCTTACCCTTACCCTAACCCTAAACCTAACCCTAACCCTAAACCTTACACTTACCCTAAACCTAACCCTAACCCTGACCCTAAACCTAACCCTAACCCTAACACTAACCCTTACCTTAAACCTTACCCTAACCCTAAAACTTACCCTTACCCTAACGCTAACCATAACCATAACCCTAACCCTAACCCTAACCCTAACCCTATCCCTAGCACATATACTTACCCTAACCCTAACACTAACCGTAACCATAAACTTAACCCAAACCCTAAAATTTACCCTTACCCTAAACCTAACCCTAACCCTTATGCTAAAAGTAACCCTAACTCTAACCCTTAACCTAACCCTAACACTAACCCTAACCCTTAACCCTAACCCTTACCTTAACCTTAACCCTAACCCTAACCCTAACACTAAACCTAACACCTAACCCTAACCCTAACAATAACACTAACCCATAATCCTAACCCTAACTCTAACCCTAAACCTTATCCAAACCCGAATCCAAATCCTGTCACATACCCTTACCCTAACCTCTACCCTCACCATAACCCTAACCCTAACCCTAAACCCTTACCCTAACCCTAACACTAACCCTAACCCTTACTCTTACCCTAAAATTAAACCTAACCATAACTCTAACCCTAACAATAACCCTTACCCTTATCCTAACCTCTACCCTAACAATAACCCTAAAACTTACCCTTACCCTAAACCTAACCCTAAACCTTACGCTAAACCTAACCCTAACCCTAACCCTAACCCTAACCCTTACCCTTACCTTAACCCTAACCCTAACCCTAACCCTTACCCTTACCCTAAGGCTAACCCTAACACTAAACCCAACCCTAACCCTAACCCTAACACATACCCTTACCCTAACCCTAACCCTAACCCTAACCCTAACCGTAACCTTAACCCTAACCCTAAACCTAACCCTATCCCTTACCCTTACCCACAACTTAACCCTAACCTTAAACCTAACCCTAACTCTAAACCTAACCCTAAACTTAACCCTAACCCTTATCCTTACCCTAACACTAACCCTAACCCTAACCCTAAACCTAACCCTAACCCTAAACTTAACCCTTACCTTTACGCTAACCCTAACCCGAAACCTAACCCTAACCCTTACCTTTACCGTAACCCTAACCCTAACCCTAAATCTAACCCTTACCCTTACACTAACCCTAACCCTAAACCTAACCCTAACCCTTACCCTTACCCTAACCCTAACTCTAACCCTAACCCTTACCCTTACCCTAAGCCTAACCCTAAACATAACCCTAAACCTAAACCTAACCCTAACACTAAACCTAAACCTTGCTCTTACCCTAAACCTAAACCTAAACCTAACCCTAACCCTAACTCTAACCCTAACCTAAGCCTGAACCTAACCCTAACCCTAACCCTAAACCTAACCCTAACACTTACCCTTACCCTAACACTTACCCTAACACTTACCCTTTCCCTAACCCAAGCCTAACCCTAAACCTAACCCTAACACTTCCCCTTAACCTAACCCTAACCCTAACCCTATCCCTAAGTCTAACCCTTACCCTTACACTAAACTAACCCTAACCCTAACCCTAACCCTTACCCTAAACCTAACCTTAACCCCAACACTAACCCTAACCTTAACACTTACCCTAACGCTAACCCTAACCTTTACCGTTACCCTAACCCTAAACCTAAAACTAAACCTAACCCTAACCCTATCCCTTACCCTAACCCTAACCCTAACCCTAACCCTAACCATAAACCTAACACTTAACCTAACCCTAACAATAACCCTAACCCCTAACCCTAACCCTTACCATAACCCTAACCCTAACCTTAACCCTAACACTAACCCCTAACGCTAACCCTAACAATAACACTAGCCCCTAACCCTAACCCTGACCCTAAACTTTATCCTAACCCAAACCCTAACCCTGACACTCAACCTTACCCTAATCTCTACCCTCACCATAACCCTAAAACTAACCCTAACCCTTACTCTTACCCTAAACCTAAACCTAACCATAACCCTAACCCTAACACTAACCCTTAACCTTACCCTAACCCCTACACTAACTCTAACCCTAAATCTTATCCTTCCTCTAAACCTAACACTAACCCTAACCCTAACCCTCACTTTTAACCTACCCTAACCCTAACCCTAACCCTAACCCTAACCGTAACCATTATCATAATCCTAACCCTAACCCTGACACTAACCCTAACCCTAACCCTAACCCCTAATCCAAACACTTAACGTAACCCTAAGCCTTACCCTTACCCTAACCTTCATCCTAATTCTAACCCTAACCCTAACCCTCACTCTTATCCTACCCTAACCCTAACCCTAACCCTAACCCCTAAGCCTAACCCTAACCCTAATATTAACCCTTACCCTTACCCTAAGCCTAACCCTAACCTTAACCCTAAACCTTACCCTTACCCTAGCCCTAACCCTGAACCTAACCCTAACCCTTACCCTACCCTAACCCTAACCCTAACCCTAAACCTAACCCCTTAGCCTAACCCTAAACCTAAAACTAAACCTAACCCTAACCCTAACCCTAACCCTAACCGTAACCATTATCATAATCCTAACCCTAACCCTGACACTAACCCTAACCCTAACCCTAACCCCTAATCCTAACCCGTAACCTAACCCTAAGCCTTACCCTTACCCTAACCCTCATCCTAATTCTAACCCTAACCCTAACCCTCACTCTTAACCTACCCAAACCCTAACCCTAACCCTAACCCCTAAGCCTAACCCTAACCCTAATATTAACCCTTACACTTACCCTAAGCCTAACCCTAACCTTAACCCTAACCCTTACCCTTACCCTAGCCCTAACCCTAAACCTAACCCTAACCCTTACCCTACCCTAACCCTAACCCTAACCCTAAACCTAACCCCTTAGCCTAACCCTAAACCTAACATTAACCTTTACCCTTATCCTAACCCTAAACCTAACCCTAACCCTAACCATTACACTTACCCTTACCCTAAACCCTACCCTAACCCCAACGCTAACCCTAACTATTACCCTAACCCTAACCCTAACCCTTACCCTAACACTAAACCTAACCTTAACCCTAACCCTCACCCTAACCCTTACTCTTATCCTAACCCTAACCCTAACCCTAACCCTAAACCTTACCCTTACTCTAAACCTAAACCTAACCCTTAACCTAAACCTAACCCTAACGCTTACCCTTTCCCTAACACTAAACCTAACCTTAACCCTAACACTCACCCTAACCCTTACCCTTATCCTAACCCTAACCTATCCCTAAACCTTACCCTTACCCTAAACCTAACCCTAACCCTTACCCTAAACCTAACGCTAACCCTAACCCTTACCTTACTTTAACCCTAACCCTAAACCTAACCCTTACCCTTACCCTAACTCTAACCATAACCCTAACCCTAACCCTAACCGTAAGCCTTACCCTTACAGTAACCCTAACCCTAACCTTAACCCCAACCCTAAACCTAACCCTAACGTTACCCTAACCCTTACCGTT
>NW_028327804.1:1372571-1380071 GCF_031878675.1 Megascapheus bottae | reverse complement strand
AAACTAACCCTAACCCTTACTCTTACCCTAAACCTAAACCTAACCATAACCCTAACCCTAACACTAACCCTTAACCTTACCCTAACCCCTACACTAACTCTAACCCTAAATCTTATCCTTCCTCTAAACCTAACACTAACCCTAACCCTAACACATACCATTACCCTAACCCTAACCCTAACCCTAACTGTAACCCTAACCCTAACCCTAAACCTAACCCTAAACCTAACCCTTACGCTTACCCTAACCCTAACCCTAACCCTAACACTAACCTTAACCCTAACCCTTACCCTAACCCAAACCCTTACCCTAACCCTAACCCTAACCCTAAGCCTAACCCTAACACTTACCCTAACACTAACCTTAACCCCAACACTAACCCTAACCGGAACACTTACCCTAACACTAACCCTAACCTTTACCCTTACCCAAACCCTAAACCTAAACTTAGCCCCAACCCTAAAACTAAACCTAACCCTAACCCTAACCCTTGCCCTAAAGCTAACCCTAACCCTAACCCTTATCCTAACCTTAACCCTAACCCTAACCCCTAACCCTATACCTTACCATAACCCTAACAATAAACCTTACCCTAACACTAACCCTAACCCCTAACTCTAACCCTAACAATAACACTAACACCTAACCCTAACCCTAATCCTTATCCTAACCTGAACCCTAACCCTGAAACTTACACTTACCCTAACCTCTACCCTCACCATAACCCTAACCCTTATCCTTACCCTAACACTAACCCTAACCCTAACCCTAAACCTAACCCTAACCCTAAATTTAACCCTTACCTTTATGCTAAACCTAACCCTAAACCTAACCCTAACCCTTACCCTTGCCCAAAAACTAACCATAACCCTAACCCTAAGCTTAACCCTAACCCTTACCCTAACCCTCACCCTTACCGTAACCTTAACCCTAAACCTAACCCTAACCCTAAGCCTAACCCTTACCCTTACCCTAACCCTAACCCTAACCCTAAATCTAAACCTTACCCTTACACTAACGCTAACCCTAAACCTAACCCTAACCCTTACCCTAACCCTAACCCTAAATCTAACCGTAACCCTAAACCTAACCGTAACCCTAAACCTAAACCTTGTCCTTACCCTAAACCTAACCCTAACCATAACCCTAACTCTAACACTAAACCATAACCATAACCCTAACCCTAACCTTTACCCTTACCCTAACACTAACCAGAACACTTACCCTAACCCTAACCCTAAACCTAACCCTTACACTTACCCTAACCCTAACAGTAACCAGAACACTGACCCTAAACATAACCCTAACCCAAACCCTTACCCTTACCCTTACACTGACCCTAACCCTAATGCTAACCCTTAACCTTACCCTAACCCTAACCGTAACCCTAACCCTAAACCTAACTCTAACCCTAACCCTAACGCTAACCCTTACCCTACCCTAACACTAACCCTAACCTAACCCCTAAGCCTAACCCTAAACCTTACATTAACCCTTACCCTAATCCAACCCTAACTCTAAACCTAGCACTAACCCTAACCCTCACACTTACCCTAGCCCTAACCCTAAACCTAACCCTAAACCTAAGCCTAACCCTAAACTTAACCCTAACCCTAACACTAATCCTTACCATTTCCCTAACCCTAACACTAAAACTAATACTAACCCTAACCCTAACCCTAACCCTAACCCTTAAACTACCCTAATCCTAACCCTAACCCTAACACCTTAGCCTAACTCTAACCATAACATTAACCTTACCCTTATCCTTATCCTAACCCTAACCCTAACCCTAACCCTTACACTTACCCTTACCCTAAACCCTACCCTAACCCTAACCCTAACCCTAACCCTTACCCTTACCCTAACACTAAACCTAACCTTAACCCTAACCTCAGCCTAACCCTTACCCTTATCCTAACCCTAACCCTAACCCTTAACCTTACCCTTACCCTAAACCTAACCCTAACCCTTACCCTAAACCTAACCCTAACCCTAACCCTTACCCTTACCTTAACCCTAACCCTAACCCTAACCCTTACCCTTACCCTAACGATAACCCTAACCCTAAACCTACCACTAACCCTAAGACTTACCCTTACCCTAACCCTAAGCCTAACCTTAACCCCAACCCTAAACCTAACCCTAACCGTAACCCTAACCCTTACCCTAACCCTAACCCTAAACCTAACCCTAAAACTAACCCTAACCCTTACCCTAACCCAAACCATAATCCAAACCCTAACCCTTAGCTTACCCTCATCCTAACCCTAACCTTAAAACTAACCCTTGCCCTAACCTTAACCCTTACCCTTATCCTTACCCTAACGCTAACACTAACCCTAACCCTAAACCTAACCGTAACCCCTAAGCCTAACTCTAACCCTAAAGCTAACTCTTACCCTTATCCTAACCCTAAACCTAACCCTGACCCTAACCCTTACCCTTACCCTAACCCTAAACTTATCCTTAACCCTAACCCTAACCCAACCCTAAAACTAAACCTAACCCCAACCCTAACCCTAACCCTAACCCTAAACTTACACTAACCCTAACCCTAACCCGAACCCTAAACCTAATCCTTATCCTAACCCTAACCCTAACCCTAATCCTTAACCTAACCCTAACATTAACCCTAACCCCTAACCCTAACCCTTACCATAACCCTAACCCTAACCCTAACCCTAACCCTAACATTAACCCTAACCCCTAACCCTAACCCAAACAATAACACTAACCCCTAACCCTAACCCTAACCCTAAACTTTATCCTCACCGGAACCCTAACCCTGACACTTACCCTTACCCTAAACTCTACCCTCAACATAACCCTAAACCTAACCCTTACCCTAACCTTAACCCTAACCCTAACCCTAAACCTTATTCTTATCCTAACCCTAAACCTAACCCTAACCCTTAACCTAACCCTAACCCTAACCCTAAACCTTACCCAACCCTAATCCTAACCCTAACCCCTAAGCCTAACCCTATCCCTATCATTAACCCTTACCCTTATAAAAACCCTAACCCTAAACCTCACCCTAACCCTTACCCTTACCCTTGCCCTAACCCTAAACCTAACCCTAACCCTACGCCTAACTCTAACCTTAACCCTAACCCTAAACCTAATCCTTACCCTTTCCCTAAACCTAACACTAAACCTAACACTAACCCTAACCCTTACCCTACCCTAACCCTAACCCTAACCCTAACCCCTTAGCCTAACCCTAAGCCTGACATTCACCCTTACCCTTATGCTAACACTAACCCTAACCCTAACCCTAACCTTTACACTTACCATTACCCTAAACCCTACCCTAACACTAACGCTAACCCTAACCATTACCCTAACCCTAACACTAACCCTAAACCTTACCCTTACCCTAACACTAAACCTAACCTTAACCCTAAACCTCACCCTAACCCTTACCCTTATCCTAACCCCAACCCTAACCCTAAACCTTACCCATACCCTAAACCTAACCCTAACCCTTACACTAAACCTAATCCTAAACCTAACCCTAAACCTTACCCTTACCCTAACCCTAAACTTGACCATTACCCTAAACCTAACCCTAACCCTAACGCTAACACTTACCCTAACCCTAACCCTAACCCTAAACCTAACCCTAACCCTAAGCCTAACCGTAACCTTAATCCTAACCCTAACCCTATTCCATACCCTTTCCCTAACCCTAACCCTAACACTAACCCTAACCCTAACCCTTACCCTACCCTAACCCTAAAACTAACCCTAACCCCTTAGCCTAACGCAAACCCTAACATTAACCCTTACCCTTATCCTAACCCTAACCCTAACTCTAACCCTAACCCTTACAGTTACACTTAACCTAAACCCTACCCTAACCCTAACGCTAACCCTAACCATTACCCTAACCCTAACTCTAACCCTTACCCTTACCCTAACACTAAACCTAACCTTAACCCTAACCCTCACCCTAACCCTTACCCTTATCCTAACCCTCACCCTAACCCTAACCCTAAACCTAACCCTAAACCTAAACTTAACCCTTACCTTTACGCTAACCCTAACCCTAAACCTAACGCTGACCCTTACCCTTACCCTAACCCTGACCCAAACCCTAACCCTAAACTTAACCCTAACTCTTACCCTAAATTTAACCCTTACCATAACCCTAACCCTAAACCTAACCCTAACCCTAACCCTAACACTTACCCTTACCCTAACCCTAATCCTAACACTAAATCTAACCCTTAACCTTACACTAACCCTAACACTAAACCTAACCCTAACCCTTACCCTTACCCGAACCCTAACTCTAACCCTAACCCTTACCTTTACCCTAACCCTAACCCTAAACCTAACCCAAACCCTAAACCTAACCCTAACCCTAACTCTAACCCTAAACCTAACCCTAACCATAACCTAAACCTAACTCTTGCCCTTACCCTAAACCTAACCCTAAACCTAACCCTAACCCTAACCCTAACCCTAACCTAACCCTAACCCTAACCCTAAACCTCACCCTAACACCTAACCCTAACCCTTAACCTAACCCTAACCCTAACCCTAACCTTTATCCTTACCCTAACGCTAACCCTAACCCTAAACCTAAACCTAACCCTAAACATAACCCTAACCCTAACCCTAACCCTAAACCTAACCCTAACCCTAAACATAACCCTAACCCTAACCCTAACCCCAACCCTAAACCTAAACCTAACCCTTGCCCTTACCCTAAACCTAACCCTAAACCTAACCCAAACCCTAAACCTAACCCTAACCCTTACTCTTACCCTAACCCTAACTCTAAACTTAAACCTAACCCTTACCCTAACCCTAACCCTAAACCTAACCCTAACCCTAAACATAACCCTAACCCTAACCCTAACCCTAAACCTAACCCTATCCCTAACCCTAACCGTAACCCTAACCTTTACCCTAAACCTAACCCTAACCCTTACCCTTACCCACACCCTAACGCTTAACTTAAACCAAACCCTAACTCTAACCCTAACCCTAAACTTAACCCTAACCCTTATCCTTACCCTAACACTAACCGTAACCCTAACCCTAAAGCTAACCCTAACCCTAAATTTAACCCTTACCTTTACACTAACCCTAACCCTAATCCTAACCCTTACCCTTACCCACAGCCTAACCCTAACCTTAAACCTAACCCTAACCCTAAATTTAACCCTTACCTTTACGCTAACCCTAACCCTAAACTTAACCCTAACCCTTACCCTTACCCTAACACTAACCCTAAACCTAACCCTAAACCTAACCCTAACCCTAACCCTAACCCTCACCGTAACCCTAAACTTAACCCTAAACCTAACCCTAATCCTTACCCTTACCCACACCCTAACCCTAACTTTAAACCTAACCCTAACTCTAACCCTAAACCTAAATTTAACCCTAACCCTTATCCTTACCCTAACACTAACCCTAACCCTAACCCTAAACCTAACCCTAATCCTAAATTTAACCCTTACCTTTACGCTAACCCTAACCCTAAACCTAAACCTAACCCTAAACCTAAACCTAACCGTAACCCTTACCCTTACCCACACCCTAACCCTAACCTTAAACCTAACCCTAACTCTAACCCTAACCCTAAACTTAACCCTAAGCCTTATCCTTACCCTAACACTAACCCTAAACCTAACCCTAAAACTAACCCTAACCCTAAACCTAACCCTTGCCCTTACTCTAAACCTAACTCTAAACCTAATACTAACCCTAACCCTAACCCTAACCTAACCCTAACACTAACCCTATCCCTAACCCTAACCCTAACACCTAACCCTAACCCTTAACCTAACCCTAACCCTAACCCTAAACTTTACCCTTACCCTAACGCTAACCCTAACCCTAAACCTAACCCTAACCCTAACCCTAACACATACCCTTACCCTAACCCTAACCCGAATGGTAACCCTAACCTTAACCCTAAACCTAACCCTAACCCTTACCCTTACCCACACCTAACCCTAACCTTAAACCAAACCCTAACTCTAACCTTAACCCTAAACTTAACCCTAACCCTTATCCTCACCCTAACACTAACCCTAACCCTAACCCTAAAGCTAACCCTAACCCTAAATTTAACCCTTACCTTTACGCTAACCCTAACCCTAACCGTAACCCTTACCCTTACCCACACCCTAACCCTAACCTTAAACCTAACCCTAACTATAACGCTAACCCTAAACTTAACCCTAACCCTAATACTTACCCTAACACTAACCCTAAAACCTAACCCATAACCTAATCCTAACCCTAAATTTGACCCTTACCTTTACGCAAACCCTAACCCTAAACCTAACCTTAACCCTTACTCTTACCCTAACCCTAACTCTAACCTTAACCCTTACCTTTACCCTAACCCTAACCCTAAACCTAACCCTAATCCTAACCCTAACCCTAACCCTAACCCTAACCCTAAACCTAACCCAAACCCTAAACCTAACCCTTGCCCTTACCCTAAACCTAACCCTAACCCTAAACCTAACCCTAACCCTAACCGTAACCCTAACCCTAACCCTAAACCTTACCCAACCCTAACCCTAACCCTAACCCTAAGCCTAACTCTATCCCTAACATTAACCCTTACCCTTATAATAACCCTAACCCTAACCCTCACCCTAACCCTTACCCTTACCCTTGCCCTAACCCTAAACCTAACCCTAACCCTACGCCTAACCCTAACCTTAACCCTAACCCTAATCCTTACCCTTTCCCTAAACCTAACACTAAACCTAACACTAACCCTAACCCTAACCCTAACCCTTACCCTACCCTAACCCTAACCCTAACCCTAACCCCTTAGCCTAACCCTAATCCTAACATTCACCCTTACCCTTATGCTAACACTAACCCTAAACCTAACCCTAACCTTTACACTTACCCTTACCCTAAACCCTAACCTAACCCTAACGCTAACCCTAACCATTACCCTAACCCTAACACTAACCCTAACCCTTACCCTTACCCTAACACTAAACCTAACCTTAACCCTAAACCTCACCCTAACCCTTACCCTTATCCTAACCCTAACCCTAAACCTTACCCATACCCTAAACCTAACCCTAACCCTTACACTAAACCTAATCCTAAACCTAACCCTTACCCTTCCCTTAACCCTAACCCTAACCCTAACCCTTTCCTTACCCTAACGCTAACCCTAACCCTAAACCTAACCCTAAGCCTTACCCTTACCCTAACCCTAAACCTAACCCTAACCGTAACCATAACCCTTACCCTAACCTAAACCCTAATCCTAAACCTAACCCTTACCCTTACCCTAACCCTGACCCTAAAACCTAAACCTAACCGTAACCCTAACCTTAACCCTAACCCTTACCCTTACCCTAACCGTAACCCTAACCCTAAACCTAACCCTAACCCTAACCCTAACCCTTATCCTTAGCCTAAACCTAACCCTAACCCTAACCCTTACCCTTAGCCTAACACTAACCCTAAACCTAATCCTAACGCTTACCCTTACCTTCA
>NW_028327804.1:1347571-1367571 GCF_031878675.1 Megascapheus bottae | reverse complement strand
TTAACCTTTACGCTAACCCTAACCCTAAACCTAAGCCTAAACCTTACCCTTACCCTAACCCTAACTCTAACCCTAACCCTTACCCTTACCCCTAACCCTAACCCTAAACCTAACCCTAACCCTAACCTAACCCTAACCTAACCCTAACCCTAACCCTAACCGTAACCCTAACCTTAACCCTAAACCTAACCCTATCCCTTACCCTTACCCACACACTAACCCTAACCTTAAACCTAACCCTGACTCTAACCCTAAGCCTAAACTTAACCCTAACCCTTATTCTTACCCTAACACTAACCCTAAACCTAACCCTAAACCTAACCCTAACCCTAAATTTAACCCTTACCTTTACGCTAACCCTAACCCTAACCCTAACCCTAACCCTAACCCTAAACCTAAACCTAACCTAACCCTTACCCTTACCCACACCCTAACCCTAACCTTAAACCTAACCCTAACTCTAACCCGAACCCTAAACTTAACCCTAACCCTTATTCTTACCCTAACACTAACCCTAAACCTAACCCTAAACCTAACCCTAACCTAAATTTAACCCTTACCTTTATGCTAACCCTAACCCTAACCCTAACCCTAACCCTAAACCTAAACCTAACCCTAACCCTTATCCTTTCCCTAACACTAACCCTAAACCTACCCCTAACCCTAAATTTAACCCTTACCTTTACGCTAAACCTAACCCTAAACCTAACCCTAACCCTTAACCTTACCCTAACCCGAACCCTAGCCTTAACCCTAACTCTTTCCCTAACACTAACCGTTACCGTAACCCTCACCCTAAACCTAACCCTAACCCTAACCCTAACCCTTACCCTTACCCTAACACTAAACCTAACCCTAAATCTAACCCTTACCCTTACACTAACCCTAACCCTAAACATAACTCTAACCCTTACCCTTACCCTAACCCTAACTCTAACCCTAACCCTTACCCTTACCCTAACCCTAAGCCTAAACCTAACCCTAACCCTAAACCTAACCCTAACCCTAAACCTAACCCTTGCCCTTACCCTAAACCTAACCCTAAACCTAACCCTAACCCTAACCCTAACCCTAACCAATAACCCTAGCCCTAACCCTAACCTTTACCCTTACCCTAACCCTAACCCCTACCCTTAACCTAACCCTAACCCTACCTAGCCCTAACCCTTACCCTTAGCCTAACCCTAACCCTAACCCTGACCCTTACGCTAACCCTAACCCTAACCCTTACCCTAATCCTAACCCTAACGCTTACACTAACCCTAACCGTAACCCAAAACCTAACCCCTAAACCGAACCCTTAACCTAACCCTAATCCTAACCCTTACCCTAACCCTAACCCTAAACCTAACTCTAACCCTAACCCTAACCCTAACATTAACCCTTACCCTACGCTACCCTAACCCTAACCCTAACCTCTAAGCCTAACCCTAACCCTAACATTAACCCTTACCCTTATCCTAACCCTAAACCTAACCCTAACCCTAACCGTAACCCTAATCCTCACCCTTACCCTAGCACTAACCCTAAAGCTAACCCTAACCCTAAGCCTAACACTAACCTTAATCCTAACCCTAACCCTAATCCATACCCTTTCCCTTACCCTAACACTAAACCTAACACTAACCCTAACCCTAATCCTAACTCTTAACCTACCCTAACCCTAAACCTAACCCTAACCCCTTAGCTTAACATTAACCCTTACCCTTATCCTAACCCTAACCCTAACCCTAACCATTACACTTACCCTAACCCTAAACCCTACCCTAACGCTAACCCTAAACATTACCCTAACCATAACCCTAACCCTAACCCTTACCCTAACCCTAACACTAAACCTAACCTTAACCCTAACCCTCACTCTAACCCTTATCCTTATCCTAACCCTAACCCTAACCCTAACACTAAACCTAACCCTGACCCTAAATTAACCCTTACCTTTACGCTAACCCTAACCCTAAACCTAACCCTAACCCTTACCCTTACCCTAACACTAACCCTAACCCTAAACCTAACCCTAACCCTTAGCCTTACCCTAACACTAACCCTAACCCTAAACTTAACCCTAACCCTTACCCTAAATCTAACCCTTACCATAACCCTAACCATAAACCTAACCCTAACCCTTACCCTTACCATAACACTAACTCTAACCCTAACCCTTACCCTTACCCTTACCCTAACCCTAATCCTAACCCTAAATCTAACCCTTACCCTTACACTAACCCTAACACTAAACCTAACCCTAACCCTTACCCTTAACCTAACGCTAACTCTAACCCTAACCCTTACCCTTACCCTAACCCTAATCCTAAACCTAACCCTAACCCTAAACCTAAGCCTAACCCTAAACCTAACCCTTGCCGTTACCCAAAACCTAACCCTAAACCTAACCCTAACCCTAAACCTAACCCTAACCTAACCCTAAACCTAACCCTAACACTAACCCTAACCCTAACCCTAACACTTACCCTTACCCTAACCCTTACCCTAACACTTACCCTTTCCCTAACCCCTAGCCTAACCCTAACCCTAACCCTAACCCTAACACTTCCCCTTAACCTATCCCAAACCTAACCCTAAATCTAACCCTTCCCTTACACTAATCTTAACCCTAAACCTAACCCTAATCGTTACGCTAAACCTAAACCTAACCCTAAACCTAACCCTAACCCTTACCCTAACCCCAACCTTAACCCCAACACAAACCCTAACCCTAACACTTACCTTAACGCTAACCCTAACCTTTTCCCTTACCCTAACCCTAAACCTAAACCTAACCCTAACCCTAAACCTAACCCCTGACCCTAACCCTAACCCTAACCCTAACACTAACATTATCCCTTACCCTAACCCTAACCCTAACCTTAAACCTAAACCTAACCCTAACCCTAAATTTAACCCTTACCTTTACGCTACCCCTAACCCTAAATCTAACCCTAAACCTTACCCTTACCCTAACCCTAACCCTAACCCTAAACCTAACACTAACCTTAACCCTAACCCTTACCCTAACCCTAATCCTTACTCTAACCCTAACCCTCAAGCTAAACCTAACCCTAACCCTAACCCTTAACCTTACCCTAACCCTAACCCTAAATCTAACCCTTAACCTTACACTAACCCTAACCCTAAACCTAAACCTTACCCTTACACTTACTCTAACCCTAACTGTAACCCTAAATCTTACCCTTACCCTAACCCTAACCCTAAACCTAACCCTAAACCTAACCCTTGCCCTTACCCTAAATCTAACCCTAAAACTAACCCTAACTCTAACCCTAACCCTAACCCATAACCCTAACCCTAACCCTAACCTTTACCCTTACCCTAACCCTAAACCTAACCAGAACACTTACCCTAACCCTAAACGAAACCTAACCCTTACCCTTACCCTAACCCTAACCCTAACCCTAACCATTCCCATAATCCTAACCCTAACCCTGACACTAACCCTAACCCTAACCCCTAACCTAACGCTTAACCTAACCCTAAGCCTTACCCTTACCCTAACCCTAATCCTAATTCTAACCCTAACCCTAACCCTCACCCTTACCCTACCCTAACCCTACCCCTAACCCTAACCCCTTAGCCTAACCCTAACCCTAATATTAACCCTTACCCTTACCTAACCCTAACCCTAAGCCTAACCTTAACCCTAACCCTCACCCTTACCCTAGCCCTTACCCTAAACCTAACCCTAACCCTAAGCCTAACCCTAACCTTAACCCTAACCCCTAACCCTAATCCTTACACTTTCCCTAACCCTAACACTAAACCTAACACTAATCCTAACCATAACCCTAACCCTTACCCTACCCTAACCCTAACCCTAACCCTAAACCTAACCCCTTAGCCTAACCCTAAACCTAACATGAACCTTTACCCTTATCCTAACCCTAAACCTAACCCTAAACCTAACCATTACACTTACCATTACCCTAAACCCCTACCCTAACCCCAACGCTCACCCTAACTATTACCCTAACCCTAACCCTAAACCTTACCCTTACCTAAACCTAACCCTAACCATTACCCTTACCCTCAACCTAACCCTAACCTTAAACCTCACCCTACAATTAACCCTTACACTTATCCTTACCCTAACCCTAACACTAACCCTAATCCTAAGCTAACCAAAACCCTAAACCTAACCGTTACCCTTACCCTAAACCTAACCCTAACCTTAACCCTAACCCTAACCGTAACCCCTAAGCCTAACCCTAACCCTAACGCTAACACTTACACTTATCCTAACCCTAACCCTTACCCTTACGCTAACCCTAAAACCTAACCTTAACCCTACCCCTAACCCTAACCCTTACGCTTACCCTAACCCTAACCCTAACCCTAACCCTAAACCTTACACTTACCCTAACCCTAACCCTAACCCTTACCCTAAACCTAACCCTAACCCTAACCCTAACCCTAACCCTTACCTTAAACCTTACCCTAACCCTAAAACTTACCCTTACCCTAATGCTAACCCTAACCCTAACCCTAACCCTAACCCTAACCCTATCCCTAACACATACCCTTACCCTAACCCTAACCCTAACCGTAACCGTAAACCTAACCCTAACCCTAAAATTTACCCTTACCCTAACCCTAAACCTAAACTTAACCCCAACCCTAAACCTAACCCTTACCCTAACGCCAACCCTTACCCTTACTCTAACCCTAAGCCTAAACCTAACTGTAACCCTAACCCTAATTCTAAAACTTACCCTAACCCTTACCCTAAACGTAACCCTAACCCTAACCTTAATCCTAACCCTTACCCTTACACTTACCCAAACCCCTAACCCTAACCGTAACCCTAACACTTGCCCTTACCCTAAGTCTAACCCTAACCCTAACCATTACCCTTACCCTAAGCCTAACCCTAAACCTAACCCTAACACTTCTCATTACACTAATCATAACCCTAACCCTAAACCTTACCCTTATCCTAAACCTAACCCTAACCCTTATGCTAAAAGTAACCCTAACTCTAACCCTTAACCTAACCCTAACACTAACCCTAACCCCTAACCCTAACCCTTACCATAACCCTAACCCTAACCCTAACTCTAACACTAACCCTAACCCCTAACCCTAACCCTAACAATAACACTAACCCATAATCCTAACCCTAACTCTAAACCTAAACCTTATCCTAACCCGAACACTAACTCTGTCACTTACCCTTACCCTAACCTCTAACCTCTCCATAACCCTAACCCTAACCCTAACACTTACCCTAACCCTAACCCTAACCCTAACCCTAACCCTTACTCTTACCCTAAAGTTAAACCTAACCATAACCATAATCCTAACACTAACCCTTACCCTTATCCTAACCCCTACCCTAACAATAACCCTAAACCTTACCCTTACTCTAAACCTAACCCTAAACCTTACGCTGAACCTAACCCTACCCTAACCCTAACCCTTACCCTTACCTTAACCCTAACCCTAACCCTAACCCTAACCCTTACCCTTACCCTAAGGCTAACCCTAATCCTAAACCTAACCCTAACCCTAACCCTAACACATACCCTTACCCTAACCCTAACCTAACCCTAACCGTAACACTAAACCTAAACCTAACCCTACCCCTTACCCTTATCCACAACTTAACCCTTACCTTAAACATAACCCTAACTCTAACCCTAACCCTAAACTTAACCCTAACCCTTATCTTTACCCTAACTCTAACCCTAACCCTAACCCTAAACCTAACCCTAACCGTAAACTTAACCCTTAACTTTACGTTAACCCTAACCCGAAACCTAACCCTAACCCATACCCTTACCGTAAACCTAACCCTAAATCTAACCCTTACCCTTACACTAACCCTAACCCTAAACCTAACCCTAACCCTTACCCTTACCCTAACCCTAACTCTAACCCTAACCCTTACCCTTACCCTAAGCCTAACCCTAAACCTAACCCTAACCGTAAACCTAACCCTAACCTTAACCTAAACCTTGCCCTTACCCTAAACCTAAACCTAAACCTAACAATAACCCTAACTCTAACCCTAACCTAACCTAACCTAAACCTAACCCTAACCCTAACCCTAACCCTAACCCAAACCCTAACACTTACCCTTACCCTAACACTTACCCTAACACTTACCCTTTCCCTAACCCTAGCCTAACCCAAAACCTAACCCTAACACTTCCCCTTAACCTAACCCTAACCCTAACCCTATCCCTAAGTCTAACCCTTACCCTTACACTAAAACTAACCCTAACCCTAAACCTAATCCTTACCCTAACCCTAACCTTAACCCCAACACTAACCCTAACCTTAACACTTACCCTAACGCTAACCCTAACCTTTACCGTTACCCTAACCCTAAACCTAACCTTAACCCCAACCCTAAAACTAAACCTAACCCTAACCCTAACCCTTACCCTAACCCTAACCCTAACCCTAACACTAACCCTAACCCCTAACGCTAATCCTAACAATAACACTAGCCCCTAACCCTAACCCTGACCCTAAACTTTATCCTAACCCGAACCCTAACCCTGACACTCAACCTTACCATAATCTCTACCCTCACGATAACCCTAACCCTTACTCTTACCCTAAACCTAAACCTAACCATAACCCTAACCCTAACACTAACCATTAACCTTACCCTAACCCCTACACTAACTCTAACCCTAAATCTTATCCTTCCTCTAAACCTAACCCTAACCCTAACCCTAACCCTAACTGTAACCCTAACCCTAACACTAAACCTAACCGTAACCCTAAACCTAACCCTAACCCTAAAACTAAACCTTGTCCTTGCCCTAAACCTAACCCTAAACCTAACCCTAACCCTAACCCTAACCCTAAACCATAACCCTAACCCTAACCCTAAACTTTACCCTTAACCTAACCCTAACCCTAACCAGAACACTTACCCTAATCCTATCCCTAAACCTAACCCTTAACCTTACCCTAACCCTAACAGTAACCAGAACACTTACCCTAAACATAACCCTAACCCAAACCCTTACCCTTACCCTGACCCTAACCCTAACCCTAACCCTTACCCTTACCCTAACCCTAACCCTAAATCTAACCCTAAAGCTAACTCTAACCCTAACCCTAACACTAACCCTTACCCTACCCTAACACTAACCCTAACCTAACCGCTAAGCCTAACCCTAAACCTTACATTAACCCTTACCCTAATCCTAACCCTAACCCTAAACCTAACCCTAACCCTAACCCTTACACTTACCCTAGCCCTAACCCTAAAACTAACCCTAACCGTAAGCCTAACCCTAAAACTTAACCCTAACCTAACCCTAACCCTAACCCTTAAACTACCCTAATCCTAACCCTAACCCTAACACCTTAGCCTAATTCTAACCATAACATTAACCCTTACCCTTATCCTAACCCTAACCCTAACCATAACCCTTACACTTACCCTTACCCTAAACCCTACCCTAACATTAACGCTAACCCTAACAATTACCCTAACCCTAACCCTAACCCTAAAACTTACCCTTACACTTACCCTAACACTAAACCTAACCTAAACCCTAACCCTCACCCTAACCCTTACACTTATCCTAACCCTAACCCTAACCCTAAACATTACCCTTACCCTAAACCTAACCCTAACACTTACCCTAAACCTAACCCTAACCTTAACCCTTACCCTTACCTTAACCCTAACCCTAACCCTAACCCTTATGCTTACCCTAACGCTAACCCTAACGCTAACCCTAACCCTAACCCTAAGTCTTACCCTTACCCTAACCCTAACCCTAACCTTAACCCCAATGCTAAACCTAACCCTAACCGTAACCCTAACCCTTACCCTAACCCAAAACGTAATCCTAACCCTAACCCTTACCCTTACCCTCATCCTAACCCTAACCTTAACCCTAACCCTACCCCTAGCCTTAACCCTTACCCTTGTCCTTACCCTAACCCTAACACTAACCCTAACCCTAAACCTAACCGTAACCCCTAAGCCTAACTCTAACCCTAAAGCTAACCCTTACCCTTACCCTAACCCTAAACCTAACCCTAACACTAACCCTAACCCTTACCTTAACCCTAAACTTATCCTTAACCCTAACCCTAACCCTAACCCGAACCCTAACCCTAACCCAACCCTAAAACTAAACCTACCCCAACCCTAACCCTAATCCTAACCCTAACATTACACTAACCCTTACCCTAACCTTAACCCTAACCCTAATCCTTATCCTAACCCTTACCCTAACCCTAACCCTTAACCTAACCCTAACATTAACCCTAACCCTAACCCTAACCCTTACCATAACCCTAACCCTAACCCTAACCCTAACATTAAACCTAACCCCTAACCCTAATCCAAACAATAACACTAACCCCTAACCCTAACCCTAACCCTAAACCTTATCCTAACCCGAACCCTAACCCTAACCCTAAACCTTACTCTTATCCTAACCCTAAACCTAACCCTAACCCTTAACCTAACCCTAACCCTAACCCTAACCGTAACCCTAACCTTAAACCTAAACCTAACCCTAACCCTTACCCTTACCCACACCCTAACGCTAACCTTAAACCAAACCCTAACTCTAACCCTAACCCTAAACTTAACCCTAACCCTTATCCTTACCCTAACACTAACCGTAACCCTAAAGCTAACCCTAACCCTAAATTTAACCCTTACCTTTACGCTAACCCTAACCCTAACACTAACCCTTACCCTTACCCACAGCCTAACCCTAACCTTAAACCTAACCCTAACCCTAAATTTAACCCTTACCTTTACGCTAACCCTAACCCTAAACTTAACCCTAATCCTTACACTTACCCTAACACTAACCCTAAACCTAACCCTAAACCTTACCCTAACCCTAACCCTAACCCTAACTCTAACCCTAACCCTAAACTTAACCCTAACCCTTATCCTTACCCTAACTCTAACCCTAACCCTAACCCTAAACCTAACCCTAACCCTAAATTTAACCCTTAACTTTACGCTAACCCTAACCCTAACCCTAAACCTAACCCTAAACCTAAACCTAACCGTAACCCTTACCCTTACCCACACCCTAACCCTAACCTTAAACCTAACCCTAACTCTAACCCTAACCCTAAACTTAACCCTAACCCTTATCCTTACCCTAACACTAACCCTAAACCTAACCCTAAAACTAACCCTAACCCTAAACCTAACCCTTGCCCTTACCCTGAACCTAACCCTAACACCTAACCCTAACCCTTAACCTAACCCTAACCCTAACCCTAACCCTAACCCTAACCTAACCTAAAACTAACCCTAACCCTAACCCTAACCCTAACCTAACCCTAACACTAACCCTAACCCTAACCCTAACCCTAACCTAACCCTAAAACTAACCCTATCCTTAACCCTAACCCTAACCCTAACACCTAACCCTAACCCTTAACCTAACCCTAACCCTAACCCTAACCTTTACCCTTACCCTAACGCTAACCCTAACCCTAAACCTAACCCTAACCCTAAACCTAACACATACCCTTACCCTAACTCTAACCCTAATGGTAACCCTAACCTTAACCCTAAACTTAACCCTAACCCTTATCCTCACCCTAACACTAACCCTAACCGTAACCCTAAAGCTAACCCTAACCCTAAATTTGACCCTTACCTTTACGCTAACCCTAACCCTAAACCTAACCCTAACCCTTACTCTTACCCTAACCCTAACTCTAAACTTAACCCTTACCCTTACCCTAACCCTAACCCTAAACATAACCCTAACCCTAAACATAACCCTAACCCTAACCCTAACCCTAAACCTAACCCTAAACCTAACCCTTGCCCTTACCCTAAACCTAACCCTAACCCTAACCCTAACCCTAACCCTAACCGTAACCCTAACCTTAACCCTAAACCTAACCCTAACGCTTACCCTTACCCTTACCCACACCCTAACCCTAACCTTAAACCTAACCCTAACTCTAACCCTAACCCTAAACTTAACCCTAACCCTTATTCTTACCCTAACACTAACCCTAACCCTAAACCTAAATTTAACCCTTACCTTTATGCTAACCCTAACCCTAACCTGAACCCTAACCCTAAACCTAAACCTAACCCTAACCCTTACCCTTACCCACACCCTAACCCTAACCTTAAACCTAACCCTAACTCTAACCCTAACCCTAAACTTAACCCTAACCCTTATCCTTACCCTAACACTGACCCTAAACCTAACCCTAAACCTAACCCTAACCCTAAATTTAACCGTTACCTTTACGCTAAACCTAACCCTAAACCTAAACCTAACCCTTAACCTTACCCTAACCCGAACCCTACCCTTAACCCTAACTCTTTCCCTAACACTAACCGTTACCCTAACCCTAACCCTAAACCTAAACCTAACCCTAACCCTAACCCTTACCCTTACCCTAACACTAAACCTAACCCTAAATCTAACCCTTACTCTTACACTAACCCTAACCCTAAACATAACCCTAACCCTTACTCTTACCCTAACCCTAACTCTAACCCTAACCCTTACCCTTACCCTAACCCTAAGCCTAAACCTAACCCTAACCCTTAAACCTAACCCTAACCCTAAACCTAACCCTTGCCCTTACCCTAAACCTAACAGTAAACCTAATCCTAACCCTAACCCTAACCCTATCCCATAACCCTAACCCTAACCCTAACCTTTACCCTTACCCTAACACTAACCCTAACCCTTACCCTAACCCTAACCCTAGCCCTAACACTTACCCTTAGCCTAACTCTAACCCTAACCCTAACCCTGACCCTTACCCTAACCCTAAACCTAACCCTTACCCTAATCCTAACCCTAATGCTTACACTAACCCTAACTGTAACCCAAACCCTAACACCTAACCCTAACCCTGAACCTAACCCTAACCCTAACCCTTACCCTTACCCTAACCCTAAACCTAACTCTAACCCTAACCCTAACCCTAACATTAACCCTTACCCTACCCTACCCTAACCCTAACCCTAACCCCTAAGCCTAACTCTAACCCTAACATTAACCCTTACCCTTATCCTAACCCTAACCCTAACCCTAACACCTAACCCTAACCCTTAACCTAACCCTAACCCTAACCCTAAACTTTACCCTTACCCTAACGCTAACCCTAACCTTAAACCTAACCCTAACCCTAACCCTAACACATACCCTCACCCTAACACTAACTCTAACCCTAACTGTAACCCTAACCTTAACCCTAAACCTAACCCTAACCCTTACCCTTACCCACACCCTAACCCTAACCTTAAACCAAACACTAACTCTAACCTTAACCCTAAACTTAACACTAACCCTTATCCTTACCCTAACACTAACCCTAACCCTAACCCTAAAGCTAACCCTCACCCTAAATTTAACCCTTACTTTCACGCTAACCCTAACCCTAACCCTAACCCTAACAATTACCCTTACCCACACCCTAACCCTAACCTTAAACCTAACCCTAACTCTAACGCTAACCCTAAACTTAACCCTAACCCTTATACTTACCCTAACACTAACCCTAAACCTAACCCTAACTCTAAATTTAACCCTTAACCTTTACGCTAACCCTAACCCTAAACCTAAGCCTAAACCTTACCCTTACCCTAACCCTAACTCTAACCCTAACCCTTACCCTTACCCTAACCCTAACCCTAAACCTAACCCTAACCCTAAACCTAACCCTAACCCTAACCCTAACCCTAACCGTAACCCTAACCTTAACCCTAAACCTAACCCTATCCCTTACCCTTACCCACACACTAACCCTAACCTTAAACCTAACCCTGACTCTAACCCTAAGCCTAAACTTAACCCTAACCCTTATTCTTACCCTAACACTAACCCTAAACCTAACCCTAAACCTAACCCTAACGCTAAATTTAACCCTTACCTTTACGCTAACCCTAACCCTAACCCTAACCCTAACCCTAACCCTAAACCTAAACCTAACCTAACCCTTACCCTTACCCACACCCTAACCCTAACCTTAAACCTAACCCTAACTCTAACCCGAACCCTAAACTTAACCCTAACCCTTATTCTTACCCTAACACTAACCCTAAACCTAACCCTAAACCTAACCCTAACCTAAATTTAACCCTTACCTTTATGCTAACCCTAACCCTAACCCTAACCCTAACCCTAAACCTAAACCTAACCCTAACCCTTATCCTTTCCCTAACACTAACCCTAAACCTACCCCTAACCCTAAATTTAACCCTTACCTTTACGCTAAACCTAACCCTAAACCTAACCCTAACCCTTAACCTTACCCTAACCCGAACCCTAGCCTTAACCCTAACTCTTTCCCTAACACTAACCGTTACCGTAACCCTCACCCTAAACCTAACCCTAACCCTAACCCTAACCCTTACCCTTACCCTAACACTAAACCTAACCCTAAATCTAACCCTTACCCTTACACTAACCCTAACCCTAAACATAACTCTAACCCTTACCCTTACCCTAACCCTAACTCTAACCCTAACCCTTACCCTTACCCTAACCCTAAGCCTAAACCTAACCCTAACCCTAAACCTAACCCTAACCCTAAACCTAACCCTTGCCCTTACCCTAAACCTAACCCTAAACCTAACCCTAACCCTAACCCTAACCCTAACCAATAACCCTAGCCCTAACCCTAACCTTTACCCTTACCCTAACCCTAACCCCTACCCTTAACCTAACCCTAACCCTAGCCCTAACCCTTACCCTTAGCCTAACCCTAACCCTAACCCTGACCCTTACGCTAACCCTAACCCTAACCCTTACCCTAATCCTAACCCTAACGCTTACACTAACCCTAACCGTAACCCAAAACCTAACCCCTAAACCGAACCCTTAACCTAACCCTAATCCTAACCCTTACCCTAACCCTAACCCTAAACCTAACTCTAACCCTAACCCTAACCCTAACATTAACCCTTACCCTACACTACCCTAACCCTAACCCTAACCTCTAAGCCTAACCCTAACCCTAACATTAACCCTTACCCTTATCCTAACCCTAAACCTAACCCTAACCCTAACCGTAACCCTAATCCTCACCCTTACCCTAGCACTAACCCTAAAGCTAACCCTAACCCTAAGCCTAACACTAACCTTAATCCTAACCCTAACCCTAATCCATACCCTTTCCCTTACCCTAACACTAAACCTAACACTAACCCTAACCCTAATCCTAACTCTTAACCTACCCTAACCCTAAACCTAACCCTAACCCCTTAGCTTAACATTAACCCTTACCCTTATCCTAACCCTAACCCTAACCCTAACCATTACACTTACCCTAACCCTAAACCCTACCCTAACGCTAACCCTAAACATTACCCTAACCATAACCCTAACCCTAACCCTTACCCTAACCCTAACACTAAACCTAACCTTAACCCTAACCCTCACTCTAACCCTTATCCTTATCCTAACCCTAACCCTAACCCTAACACTAAACCTAACCCTGACCCTAAATTAACCCTTACCTTTACGCTAACCCTAACCCTAAACCTAACCCTAACCCTTACCCTTACCCTAACACTAACCCTAACCCTAAACCTAACCCTAACCCTTAGCCTTACCCTAACACTAACCCTAACCCTAAACTTAACCCTAACCCTTACCCTAAATCTAACCCTTACCATAACCCTAACCATAAACCTAACCCTAACCCTTACCCTTACCATAACACTAACTCTAACCCTAACCCTTACCCTTACCCTTACCCTAACCCTAATCCTAACCCTAAATCTAACCCTTACCCTTACACTAACCCTAACACTAAACCTAACCCTAACCCTTACCCTTAACCTAACGCTAACTCTAACCCTAACCCTTACCCTTACCCTAACCCTAATCCTAAACCTAACCCTAACCCTAAACCTAAGCCTAACCCTAAACCTAACCCTTGCCGTTACCCAAAACCTAACCCTAAACCTAACCCTAACCCTAAACCTAACCCTAACCTAACCCTAAACCTAACCCTAACACTAACCCTAACCCTAACCCTAACACTTACCCTTACCCTAACCCTTACCCTAACACTTACCCTTTCCCTAACCCCTAGCCTAACCCTAACCCTAACCCTAACCCTAACACTTCCCCTTAACCTATCCCAAACCTAACCCTAAATCTAACCCTTCCCTTACACTAATCTTAACCCTAAACCTAACCCTAATCGTTACGCTAAACCTAAACCTAACCCTAAACCTAACCCTAACCCTTACCCTAACCCCAACCTTAACCCCAACACAAACCCTAACCCTAACACTTACCTTAACGCTAACCCTAACCTTTTCCCTTACCCTAACCCTAAACCTAAACCTAACCCTAACCCTAAACCTAACCCCTGAACCTAACCCTAACCCTAACCCTAACACTAACATTATCCCTTACCCTAACCCTAACCCTAACCTTAAACCTAAACCTAACCCTAACCCTAAATTTAACCCTTACCTTTACGCTACCCCTAACCCTAAATCTAACCCTAAACCTTACCCTTACCCTAACCCTAACCCTAACCCTAAACCTAACACTAACCTTAACCCTAACCCTTACCCTAACCCTAATCCTTACTCTAACCCTAACCCTCAAGCTAAACCTAACCCTAACCCTAACCCTTAACCTTACCCTAACCCTAACCCTAAATCTAACCCTTAACCTTACACTAACCCTAACCCTAAACCTAAACCTAACCCTTACACTTACTCTAACCCTAACTGTAACCCTAAATCTTACCCTTACCCTAACCCTAACCCTAAACCTAACCCTAAACCTAACCCTTGCCCTTACCCTAAATCTAACCCTAAAACTAACCCTAACTCTAACCCTAACCCTAACCCATAACCCTAACCCTAACCCTAACCTTTACCCTTACCCTAACCCTAAACCTAACCAGAACACTTACCCTAACCCTAAACGAAACCTAACCCTTACCCTTACCCTAACCCTAACCCTAACCCTAACCATTCCCATAATCCTAACCCTAACCCTGACACTAACCCTAACCCTAACCCCTAACCCTAACGCTTAACCTAACCCTAAGCCTTTACCCTTACCCTAACCCTAATCCTAATTCTAACCCTAACCCTAACCCTCACCCTTACCCTACCCTAACCCTACCCCTAACCCTAACCCCTTAGCCTAACCCTAACCCTAATATTAACCCTTACCCTTACCTAACCCTAACCCTAAGCCTAACCTTAACCCTAACCCTCACCCTTACCCTAGCCCTTACCCTAAACCTAACCCTAACCCTAAGCCTAACCCTAACCTTAACCCTAACCCTAACCCTAATCCTTACACTTTCCCCTAACCCTAACACTAAACCTAACACTAATCCTAACCATAACCCTAACCCTTACCCTACCCTAACCCTAACCCTAACCCTAAACCTAACCCCTTAGCCTAACCCTAAACCTAACATGAACCTTTACCCTTATCCTAACCCTAAACCTAACCCTAAACCTAACCATTACACTTACCATTACCCTAAACCCTACCCTAACCCCAACGCTCACCCTAACTATTACCCTAACCCTAACCCTAAACTTACCCTTACCTAAACCTAACCCTAACCATTACCCTTACCCTCAACCTAACCCTAACCTTAAACCTCACCCTACAATTAACCCTTACACTTATCCTTACCCTAACCCTAACACTAACCCTAATCCTAAAGCTAACCAAAACCCTAAACCTAACCGTTACCCTTACCCTAAACCTAACCCTAACCTTAACCCTAACCCTAACCGTAACCCCTAAGCCTAACCCTAACCCTAACGCTAACACTTACACTTATCCTAACCCTAACCCTTACCCTTACGCTAACCCTAAACCTAACCTTAACCCTACCCCTAACCCTAACCCTTACGCTTACCCTAACCCTAACCCTAACCCTAACCCTAAACCTTACACTTACCCTAACCCTAACCCTAACCCTTACCCTAAACCTAACCCTAACCCTAACCCTAACCCTAACCCTTACCTTAAACCTTACCCTAACCCTAAAACTTACCCTTACCCTAATGCTAACCCTAACCCTAACCCTAACCCTAACCCTATCCCTAACACATACCCTTACCCTAACCCTAACCCTAACCGTAACCGTAAACCTAACCCTAACCCTAAAATTTACCCTTACCCTAACCCTAAACCTAAACTTAACCCCAACCCTAAACCTAACCCTTACCCTAACGCCAACCCTTACCCTTACTCTAACCCTAAGCCTAAACCTAACTGTAACCCTAACCCTAATTCTAAACTTACCCTAACCCTTACCCTAAACGTAACCCTAACCCTAACCTTAATCCTAACCCTTACCCTTACACTTACCCAAACCCTAACCCTAACCGTAACCCTAACACTTGCCCTTACCCTAAGTCTAACCCTAACCCTAACCATTACCCTTACCCTAAGCCTAACCCTAAACCTAACCCTAACACTTCTCATTACACTAATCATAACCCTAACCCTAAACCTTACCCTTATCCTAAACCTAACCCTAACCCTTATGCTAAAAGTAACCCTAACTCTAACCCTTAACCTAACCCTAACACTAACCCTAACCCCTAACCCCTAACCCTTACCATAACCCTAACCCTAACCCTAACTCTAACACTAACCCTAACCCCTAACCCTAACCCTAACAATAACACTAACCCATAATCCTAACCCTAACTCTAAACCTAAACCTTATCCTAACCCGAACACTAACTCTGTCACTTACCCTTACCCTAACCTCTAACCTCTCCATAACCCTAACCCTAACCCTAACACTTACCCTAACCCTAACCCTAACCCTAACCCTAACCCTTACTCTTACCCTAAAGTTAAACCTAACCATAACCATAATCCTAACACTAACCCTTACCCTTATCCTAACCCCTACCCTAACAATAACCCTAAACCTTACCCTTACTCTAAACCTAACCCTAAACCTTACGCTGAACCTAACCCTACCCTAACCCTAACCCTTACCCTTACCTTAACCCTAACCCTAACCCTAACCCTAACCCTTACCCTTACCCTAAGGCTAACCCTAATCCTAAACCTAACCCTAACCCTAACCCTAACACATACCCTTACCCTAACCCTAACCTAACCCTAACCGTAACACTAAACCTAAACCTAACCCTACCCCTTACCCTTATCCACAACTTAACCCTTACCTTAAACATAACCCTAACTCTAACCCTAACCCTAAACTTAACCCTAACCCTTATCTTTACCCTAACTCTAACCCTAACCCTAACCCTAAACCTAACCCTAACCGTAAACTTAACCCTTAACTTTACGTTAACCCTAACCCGAAACCTAACCCTAACCCATACCCTTACCGTAAACCTAACCCTAAATCTAACCCTTACCCTTACACTAACCCTAACCCTAAACCTAACCCTAACCCTTACCCTTACCCTAACCCTAACTCTAACCCTAACCCTTACCCTTACCCTAAGCCTAACCCTAAACCTAACCCTAACCGTAAACCTAACCCTAACCTTAACCTAAACCTTGCCCTTACCCTAAACCTAAACCTAAACCTAACAATAACCCTAACTCTAACCCTAACCTAACCTAACCTAAACCTAACCCTAACCCTAACCCTAACCCTAACCCAAACCCTAACACTTACCCTTACCCTAACACTTACCCTAACACTTACCCTTTCC
This sequence comes from Megascapheus bottae, assembly GCF_031878675.1. Classification (NCBI taxonomy): domain Eukaryota; kingdom Metazoa; phylum Chordata; class Mammalia; order Rodentia; family Geomyidae; genus Megascapheus; species Megascapheus bottae. The sequence goes on along the minus strand of NW_028327804.1, from coordinate 1,349,924 downwards.
CTAACCCTAGCCTAACCCAAAACCTAACCCTAACACTTCCCCTTAACCTAACCCTAACCCTAACCCTATCCCTAAGTCTAACCCTTACCCTTACACTAAAACTAACCCTAACCCTAAACCTAATCCTTACCCTAACCCTAACCTTAACCCCAACACTAACCCTAACCTTAACACTTACCCTAACGCTAACCCTAACCTTTACCGTTACCCTAACCCTAAACCTAACCTTAACCCCAACCCTAAAACTAAACCTAACCCTAACCCTAACCCTTACCCTAACCCTAACCCTAACCCTAACACTAACCCTAACCCCTAACGCTAATCCTAACAATAACACTAGCCCCTAACCCTAACCCTGACCCTAAACTTTATCCTAACCCGAACCCTAACCCTGACACTCAACCTTACCATAATCTCTACCCTCACGATAACCCTAACCCTTACTCTTACCCTAAACCTAAACCTAACCATAACCCTAACCCTAACACTAACCATTAACCTTACCCTAACCCCTACACTAACTCTAACCCTAAATCTTATCCTTCCTCTAAACCTAACCCTAACCCTAACCCTAACCCTAACTGTAACCCTAACCCTAACACTAAACCTAACCGTAACCCTAAACCTAACCCTAACCCTAAAACTAAACCTTGTCCTTGCCCTAAACCTAACCCTAAACCTAACCCTAACCCTAACCCTAACCCTAAACCATAACCCTAACCCTAACCCTAAACTTTACCCTTAACCTAACCCTAACCCGTAACCAGAACACTTACCCTAATCCTATCCCTAAACCTAACCCTTAACCTTACCCTAACCCTAACAGTAACCAGAACACTTACCCTAAACATAACCCTAACCCCAAACCCTTACCCTTACCCTGACCCTAACCCTAACCCTAACCCTTACCCTTACCCTAACCCTAACCCTAAATCTAACCCTAAAGCTAACTCTAACCCTAACCCTAACACTAACCCTTACCCTACCCTAACACTAACCCTAACCTAACCGCTAAGCCTAACCCTAAACCTTACATTAACCCTTACCCTAATCCTAACCCTAACCCTAAACCTAACCCTAACCCTAACCCTTACACTTACCCTAGCCCTAACCCTAAAACTAACCCTAACCGTAAGCCTAACCCTAAAACTTAACCCTAACCTAACCCTAACCCTAACCCTTAAACTACCCTAATCCTAACCCTAACCCTAACACCTTAGCCTAATTCTAACCATAACATTAACCCTTACCCTTATCCTAACCCTAACCCTAACCATAACCCTTACACTTACCCTTACCCTAAACCCTACCCTAACATTAACGCTAACCCTAACAATTACCCTAACCCTAACCCTAACCCTAAAACTTACCCTTACACTTACCCTAACACTAAACCTAACCTAAACCCTAACCCTCACCCTAACCCTTACACTTATCCTAACCCTAACCCTAACCCTAAACATTACCCTTACCCTAAACCTAACCCTACACTTACCCTAAACCTAACCCTAACCTTAACCCTTACCCTTACCTTAACCCTAACCCTAACCCTAACCCTTATGCTTACCCTAACGCTAACCCTAACGCTAACCCTAACCCTAACCCTAAGTCTTACCCTTACCCCTAACCCTAACCCTAACCTTAACCCCAATGCTAAACCCTAACCCTAACCGTAACCCTAACCCTTACCCTAACCCAAAACGTAATCCTAACCCTAACCCTTACCCTTACCCTCATCCTAACCCTAACCTTAAACCCTAACCCTACCCCTAGCCTTAACCCTTACCCTTGTCCTTACCCTAACCCTAACACTAACCCTAACCCTAAACCTAACCGTAACCCCTAAGCCTAACTCTAACCCTAAAGCTAACCCTTACCCTTACCCTAACCCTAAACCTAACCCTAACACTAACCCTAACCCTTACCTTAACCCTAAACTTATCCTTAACCCTAACCCTAACCCTAACCCGAACCCTAACCCTAACCCAACCCTAAAACTAAACCTACCCCAACCCTAACCCTAATCCTAACCCTAACATTACACTAACCCTTACCCTAACCTTAACCCTAACCCCTAATCCTTATCCTAACCCTTACCCTAACCCTAACCCTTAACCTAACCCTACATTAACCCTAACCCTAACCCTAACCCTTACCATAACCCTAACCCTAACCCTAACCCTAACCCTAACATTAAACCTAACCCCTAACCCTAATCCAAACAATAACACTAACCCCTAACCCTAACCCTAACCCTAAACCCTTATCCTAACCCGAACCCTAACCCTAACCCTAAACCTTACTCTTATCCTAACCCTAAACCTAACCCTAACCCTTAACCTAACCCTAACCA
>NW_028327804.1:1324902-1347371 GCF_031878675.1 Megascapheus bottae | reverse complement strand
TACCCTAACCCTTAACCTAACCCTAACACTAACTCTAACCCCTAACCCTAACCCTAACCGTAACCCTTACCTTAACCCTAACCCTAACCCTAACACTAAACCTAAACCTAACCTAATCTTACCCTTACCCTAACCCTAATCCTAAACCTAACCCTAACCCTTACCCTTACACTAACCCTAACCCTAAAACTAACCCCTAACCCTAACCCTTACCCTAACCCTAACACTAACCCTAATCCTAACTCTAACCCTTACCCTTACCGTAACCATACCCTAACCCTAAACCTAAAACTAACACTAACCCTAACACTAACCCTAACCCTAACCCTAACCGTAACCCGAATCCAATCCCTAAAACTAACCATAACCCTAACCCTAACCCTTACCCTAACCCTAACACTAACTCTAAACCTAAACCTAACCCTAAACCTAACCCTTACCCTAACCTTAAACCTAAACCTCACCCTAACCATAACCCTTACCCTTACCCTAACACTAACCCTAAAATCTAACTCTAACCCTAACCCTATTTCTATCCATATCCCTTACCCTTACCCTAACCCTAACACTAAACCTAACCCTAACTCTAACCCCTAACCCTAACCCTAAACCCTAAGCCTTACCCTTACCCTAACCTTAACCCTAACCCTAAACCTTACCCTAACCCTAACCCTAACCCTTACCCTAACCCTAACCCTACACCCTTACCCTTACCCTAACCCTAAACCTAACTGTAATCGTTACCCTTACTCTAAACCTAACCCTAAACCTAACCATAAACCGTAACCTTACCCTTACCCTTACCGAAACCTAACCCTAACCCTTACCCTAAACCTAATTCTAAACCTAACCCTAACCCTTACCCTTACCTTAACCCTAACCCTAACCCTAACTCTTACTCTTACCCTAACCCTAACCCTAACCCTAACCTTAACTCTAACCCTACACCTAACCCTAACCCTTACACTAACCCTAACATTAACCACCACAATAAACCTAACCCGAACCCTAACACTAACCCTTACCCTTACCCTAACCCTAACCCTAAACCTAACCCTAACCCTAACCCTTACCCTAACCCTAAACCTAACCCTAACAGTAACACTAACACTAAACCTAACCCTAACCCTTACCTTAATCCTAAACCTTAACCTTACCCTAACCATAACCCTAACCCTAACCCTAAACCTAACCCTAACCCCTAAGCCTTACCCTTACCCAAAACCTAACCCTAAACCTAACCCTAACCCTAACCCTTAACCTAATCATAAACCTAACCCTAACCCTAACCCTAACCCTAAACCTAACCCTAACCCTAACCTTAAGCCTAAACCTTACCCTTACTCTAAGCATTACCCTAACCCTAACCCTAACCCCTAACCCTAACCCTAACCCTAACCCTAACCCTATCCCTAACCCTAACGCTAAACCTTATGCTAAACCTAACCATAACCCTAACCTTAACCCTTAACCTAACCCTAACCCTAACCTAACCCTAACCCTAAACCTAACCCTATCCCTAACCCTAACACTTACCCTTACCCTAACCCTAACCCTAACCCTAACCTTTACCCTAACCCTAACGCTAAAACCTTATGCTAAACCTAACCATAACCCTAACCTTAACCCTTAACCTAACCCTAACACTAACTCTAACCCCTAACCCTAAACCTTACACTAACCCTAACCCCCTAACCCTAACTCTAACCCTAACCCTTACCCTAACCCTAACGCTAAAACTTATGCTAAACCTAACCCTAACCCTAACCCTAACCCTAACCCTGAACCTAAACCTAACACTAACTCTAACCCCCTAACCCTAACCCTTACACTAACCCTAACCCCTAACCCTAACTCTAACCCCAACCCTAACCCCTAAACCTAACCCTAGCCTTAAACCTCACCGTTATCCTAACCCTAATCCTAACCCTAAGCCTTACCCTTACCCTAACCCCTACCCTAACTCTAACCCTAACCCTAACCCTTACCTAAGCCTAACCCTAACCCTAACCCTAAACCTTACCTAAACCTAACCCTAAACCTAACCCTAACCCTTACCCTTAACCTAACCCTAACCGTAACTCTATCCCAAACCCTAACCCTTACCCTAACCCTAACCCTAACCCTTAACCTAACCCTAACCCTAACCCTAAACCTAAACCTAACCCTAAACCTAACCGTTAACCTTACTCTAACCCTAACCCTAAACCTAACTATAACCCTAAACTTTACCCTTACGCTTACCAAAAAAACTAACCCCTAACCCTTACCCTAAACCAAAACCTAATCCTAACCCTAACCCTAACCCTTACCCTTACCTTAACCGTAACCCTAACCCTAACACTAACCCTAACCCTAAACCTAATCTTACCCTTATCCTAACCCTAACCCTAAACCTAACCCTTACCCTTACCCTTACCCTAACCTAACCCTTAACCCTAAGCTAAACCCTAACCCTTACCCTAACCCTAACCCTAACACTAAACCTAACCCTAAACCTAACCCTAAGCCTCACCCTAACCCTAACCCTAACCTTATCCCCAACCATAAACCTAACCCTAACGCTATCCCTAACCCTAAACCTACCACTAATACTTACCCTTACCCTAACTGTAACCATACCCCTTACCCTAAACCTTATCCTAACGCTAACCCTAACGTTAACCCCAACCCATAAACCAACCCTAATACTAACCGTAACTCCTAACCCTAACCCTTACCCTAACCCTAACCCTTACCTTTACCCTAACCCTAACCCTAAACCTAACCCTAACCCTTACCCTTACCCTAACCCTAACCGTCACCTTAACCCTAAACCTACTCCTAAACCTAAACTTAACCCTAACCCTTATCCTTTCTCTAACCCTAACCCTAACCCTAAACCTAACCCTAAGCCTAAACCCAACCCTTACCTTATCCTAATCCTAACCCTAAACCTCACCCGAACCCGTAACCTTACACTAACCCTAACCCTAAACCTAATCCTAAAACTTAACTTTAACCTAAACCTAACCCTAACCTTTACCCTAACCCTAACACTAACCCTAACCCTAACAAATACCCTTAACCTAACTCTAAACCTAAACCTAACCGTAACCCTAAACCTAACCCTAACCTTAACCCTAAACCTTACCCTTACCCTAACCCTAACCCTTACCCTAACCCTAACTCTAACCCTAAATTTTAAACCTAATCCTAACCCTAACCCTAACCCTACCCTAACCTTAACCCTAACCCTAACCCTTATCCTAACCCTAACCCTAAACCTAACCCTAACTCTAACACTTACCAATACACTAACCCTAACCCTAAACCCCTAACCCTAACCCTAACCCTAACCCTAACCCTAAGCCTAAGCCTAACCCTTAACCTAACCCTAACCTTAACCCTTACCCTTACCCTAACCCTTAACCTAACCCTAACCCTAACCCTAACCCTAACCCTAACGCTAAACCTTATGCTAAACCTAACCCTAACCCTAACCCTAACCCTTAAACTAACCCTAACACTAACTCTAACCCCCTAACCCTAAACCTTACCCTAACCCTAAACCCCTAACCCTAACTTTAACCCTAACCCTTACCCTAACCCTAACGCTAAAACTTATGCTAAACCTAACCCTAACCCTAACCCTTAACCTAACCCTAACACTAACTCTAACCCCTAACCCTAACCCTAACCCTAACCTTACCTTAACCCTAACCCTAACCCTAACACTAACCCTAACCCTAAACCCCTACCCTTAAACCAACCCTAACACTAACCCTAACCCTTCACCCTAACACTTACACTAACCCTAACCCTAACCCTAACCCTAACACTTACCCTTTCCTTAACCCCTACCCTAACCCTAAGCCTAAGCCTAACCCTTAACCTAAACCTAACCTTAACCCTTACCCTTACCCTAAACCTAAACCTAACCCTAACCTTAACCCTAACCCTTACCCTTACCCTAACCCTAACCCTGACCCTAAAACATAACTTTAACCTAAACCTAACCCTAAACTTTACCCTAAACCTAACCCTAACCCTAACCCTAACTCTAACCCTTACCCTTACCTTAACCCTACCTCTAACCCTAACCCTTACCCTTAACCTAACGCTAACACTAACCCTAACCCTAACCCTAACAAATACCCTTAACCTAACTCTAAACCTAAACCTAACCGTCACCCTAAACCTAACCCTAACCTTAACCCTAAACCTTAACCTTACCCTAACCCTAACCCTTACCCTAACCCTAACCCTAACCCTAACCTTTAAACCTAATCCTAACTCTAACCCTAACCCTAACCTTAACCCTAACCCTAACCCTTATCCTAACCCTAACCCTAAACTTAACCCTAATTCTAACACTTACCAATACACTAACCCTAACCCTAACTCCTAACCATAACCCTAACCCTAACCCTAACCCTAAACCTAAACCTTACCCTTACCCTAACCCCTACCCTAACCCTAAGCCTAAGCCTAACCCTTAACCTAACCCTAACCTTAACCCTTACCCTTACCCTAAACCTAAACCTAACCCTAACCTTAACCCTAACCCTTACCCTTACCCTAACCCTAACCCTGACCCTAAAACATAACTTTAACCTAAACCTAACCTTAACCTTAACCCTAAACCTTACCCCTTACCCTAACCCTAACCCTTACCCTAACCCTAACCCTACCCTTTAAACCTAATCCTAACCCTAACCCTAACCCTAAACCTAACCTTAACCCTAACCCTAACCCTTATCCTAACCCTAACCCTGAACCTAACCCTAACTCTAACACTTACCAATACACTAACCCTAACCCTAACCCTAACCCCTAACCCTAACCCTAACCCTAACCCTAAACCTAACCCTATCCCTAACCATAATACTTACCCTTACCCTAACCCTAACCCTAACCCTAAACCTTACCCTAACCCTAACCCTAACCCTAACCTAACCCTAACCCTAAACCTAACCCTATCCCTAACCCTAACACTTACCCTTACCCTAACCCTAACCCTAACCCTAACCCTTACCCTAACCCTAACGCTAAACCTTATGCTAAACCTAACCCTAACCCTAACCCATAACCTAACCCTAACACTAACTCTAACCCCTAACCCCTAACCCTTACCCTAACACTAACCCCTAACCCTAACTCTAACCATATCCCTTACTGTAACCCTAACACTAAAACTTATGCTAAACCTAACCCTAACCCTAACCCTAACCCTAACCCTAACCCTTACCCTAACACTAACTCTAACCCCTAACCCTAACCCTAACCCTTACCCTAACCCTAACGCTAAACCTTACGCTAAACCTAACCCTAACCCTAACGCTTAACCTAACCCTAACACTAACTCTAACCCCTAACCCTCACCCTAACCCTAACCGTAACCCTTACCTTAACCCTAACCCTAACCCTAACACTAACCCTAACCCTAAACCTAATCTTACCCTTACCCTAACCCTAATCCTAAACCTAACCCTAACCCTTACCCCTTACCCTAACCCTAAACCTAACCCTAAGCTAAACCCTAACCCTTACCCTAAACCTAACCCTAACACTAAACCTAACCCTAAACCTAACCCTAAGCCTCACCCTAACCCTAAACCTGACCTAACCCTTACACTTTCCCGAACGCTAAACCTAAACTTAACCCAATCCTAAACCTAACCCTAACGCTAACCCTAACCCTAACCCTACCACTAATACTTACCCTTACCTACCCCTAACCCTACCCCTTACCCTAAACCTTATCCTAACGCTAACCCTAACCTTAACCCCAACCCTTAAACCAACCCTAACACTAACCCTAACCCCTAACCCTAACACTTACCCTAACCCTAACCATAACCCTAACCCTAACCTTAACACTAACACTTACCCTTACCCTAACTCTAACCCTAACCCTAAACCTAACCTTTATCCTAAACTAACCCTATCCCTAACCCTAACATTTACCCTTACCCTAACCCTAACCCTAACCCTAAACCTTACCCTAACCCTAACCCTAACCCTAACCCTAACCCTAACCCTAAACCTAACCCTATCCCTAACCCTAACACTTACCCTTACCCTAACCCTAACCCTAACCCCTAACCCTTACCCTAACCCTAACCCTAAGGCTAAACCTTATGCTAAACCTAACCCTAACCCTAACCCTAACCCTTAAACTAACCCTAACACTAACTCTACCCCCAACCCTAACCCTAAACCTAACACTAGCCTTAAACCTTACCGTTATCCTAACCCTAATCCTAACCCTAAGCCTTACCCTTACCCCTAACCCCTACCCTAACTCTAACCCTAACCCTAACCCTTACCCTAAGCCTAACCCTAAACCTAACCCTAACCCTTACCCTAAACCTAACCCTAAATCTAACCCTAACCCTTACCCTTAACCTAACCCTAACCGTAACTCTATCCCAAAACCTAACCCTTACCCTAACCCTAACCCTAACCCTTAACCTAACCCTCACCCTAACCCTAAACCTAACCCTAAATCTAACCGTTACCCTTACTCTAACCCTAACCCTAAACCTAATTATAACCCTAAACTTTACCCTTATGCTTACCAAAAACCTAACCCTAACCCTTACCCTAAACCTAATCCTAATCCTAACCCTAACCCTAACCCTTACCCTTACCTTAAACCTAACCCTAACCCTAACACTAACCCTAACCCTAAACCTAGTCTTACCCTTATCCTAACCCTAACCCTAAACCTAACCCTTACCCTTACCCTTACCCTAACCCTAACCCTAACCCTAAGCTAAACCCTAACCCTTACTCTAACCCTAACCCCTAACACTAAACCTAACCCTAAACCTAACCCTAAGCCTCACCCTAACCCTAACCCTAACCCTTATCCCCCAACCATAAACCTAACCCTAACGCTATCCCTAACCCTAAACCTACCACTAATACTTACCCTTACCCTAACCCTAACCATACCCCTTACCCTAAACCTTATCCTAACGCTAACCCTAACGTTAACCCCAACCCATAAACCAACCCTAACACTAACCGTAACTCCTAACCCTAACCCTTACCCTAACCCTAACCCTTACCTTTACCCTAACCCTAACCCTAAACCTAACCCCTAACCCTTACCATTACCCTAACCCTAACCGTCACCTTAACCCTAACCCTACCCCTAAACCTAAACTTAACCCTAACCCTTATCCTTTCCCTAACCATAACCCTAACCCCTAAACCTAACCCTAAGCCTAAACCTAACCCTTACCTTATCCTAATCCTAACCCTAAAACCTCACCCGAACCCGTAACCTTACACTAACCCTAACCCTAACCCTAATCCTAACCTTAACACTGACCCTTACCCTTACCCTAACCCTAACCCTAACCTTAACCCTAAACCTAACCCTAACCGTAACCCTTACCCTAACCTTAACCCTAAAGCTAACCTAAACCTTAACCTTACCCTAACCCAAACCCTAACCTTAACCCTAACCGTAACACTAACCCTTACCCTTACCCTAACCATAATCCTAAACTTAACCCTATCCCTAACCCTATCCCTAACCCTATACCTTATCCTTATGCTAATGCTAACCCAAAACCTAAATCTAACCCTTACCCTTCCCCTAAACCTAAACCTCAACTGAACCCTAACCCTAAACCTAAACTTAACCCTAATCCTTATCCTTTCCCTAACCCTAACCCTAACCCTTGCCCTAATCCTAACCCTAAAGCTACCCCTAAACCCTAACCTTAACCTAACCCTAACCCTAACCCTAACCTAACACTTACCCTTACCCTAACCCTAACCCTAACCTTAACCCTAACCCTAACCCTAACACTTACCCTTTCCTTAACCCCTAGCCTAACCCTAAGCCTAAGCCTAACCCTTACTCTAACCCTAACCATAACCCTTACCCTTACCCTCAACCTAACCCTAAACTTAACCCTCACCCTAACACTCACCCCTAACCCTAACCCTAACACTTACCCTTTTCCTTAACCCCTACCCTAACCCTAAGCCTAAGCCTAAACCCTTACCCTAACCCTAACCATAAACCTTACCCTTACCCTAACCCTAAACCTAACCCTAACCTTAACCCTAACCCTTACCCTTACCCTTACCCTAACCCTAACCCTAGCCCTAAAACTTAACTTTAACCCTAAACCTAACCCTAACCTTTACCCTAAACCTAACCCTAACCCTAACCCTAACAAATACCCTTAACCTAACTCTAAACCTAAACCTAACCATAACCCTAAACCTAACCCTAAGCTTAACCCTAAACCTTACCCTTACCCTAACCCTAACCCTTACCCTAACCCTAAATTTTAAAACCTAATCCTAACCCTAACCCTAACCCTAACCCTAACCTTAACCCTAACCCTAACCCTTATCCTAACCCTAACCCTAAACCTAACCCTAACTCTAACACTTACCAATACCCTAACCCTAACCCTAACCCCTAACCCTAACCCCTAACCCTAACCCTAAACCTAACCCTATCCCTAACCCTAACACTTACCCTTACCCTAACCCTAACCCTTACCCTAAACCTTACCCTAACCCTAACCCTAACCTAACCCTAACCCTAAACCTAACCCTATCCCTAACCCTAACAATTACCCCTTACCCTAACCCTAACCCTAACCATAACCCTAACCCTTACCCTAACCCTAACGCTAAACCTTATGCTAAACCTAACCCTAACCCTAACCCTTAACCTAACCCCTAACACTAACTCTAACCCCTAATCCTAACCCTTACCCTAACCCTAACCCCCTAACCCTAACTCTAACCCTAACCCTTACCCTAACCCTAACGCTAAAACTTATGCTAACCCTAACCCTAACCCTAACCCTAAACCTTACCCTAACCCTAACGCTAAACCTTATGCTAAACCTAACCCTAACCCTAACCCTAACACTTAACCTAACCCTAACACTAACTCTAACCCCTAACCCTAAACCTTACCCTAACCCTAACCCCTAACCCTAACTCTAACCCTAACCCTTACCCTAACCCTAACGCTAAAACTTATGCTAAACCTAACCCTAACCCTAACCCTAACCCTCTTAACCTAACCCTAACACTAACTCTAACCCCTAACCCTAACCCTAACCCTAAACTTACCTTAACCCTAACCCTAACCCTAACACTAACCCTAACCCTAAACCTAATCTTACCCTTACCCTAACCCTAATCCTACACCTAAACCTAACCCTTACCTTACCCTAACCCTAACCCTAACCCTAAGCTAAACCCTAACCCTTACCCTAACCCTAACCCTAACACTAAACCTAACCCTAAACCTAACCCTAAGCCTCACCCTAACCCTAAATCTGACCTAACCCTTACCCTTTCCCTAACGCTAACCCTAACCTTAACCCCAATCCTAAACCTAACCCTAACGCTAACCTAACCCTAACCCTACCACTAATACTTACCCTTACCTACCCATAACCCTACCCCTTACCCTAAACCTTATCCTAATGCTAACCCTAACCTTAACCCCTACCCTTAAACCAACCCTAACACTAACCCTAACCCCTAACCCTAAACACTTACCCCTAACCCTAACCCTAACCCTAACCCCTAACACTTACCCTTTCCTTAACCCCTACCCTAACCCTAAGCCTAAGCCTAACTCTTACCCTAACCCTAACCTTAACCCTTACCCTTATCCTAACCCTAAACCTAACCCTAACCTTAACCCTAACCCTTTTCCCTTACACTTACCCTAACCCTAACCCTGACCCTAAAACATAACTTTAACCTAAACCTAACTCTAAACTTTACCCTAAACCTAACCCTAACCCTAACCCTAACTCTAACCCTTACCCTTACCTTAACCCTACCTCTAACCCTAACCCTTACCCTTAACCTAACGCTAACACTAACCCTAACCCTAACCCTAACAAATACCCTTAACCTAACTCTAAACCTAAACCTAACCGTCACCCTAAACCTAACCCTAACCTTAACCCTAAACCTTACCCTTACCCTAACCCTAACCCTTACCCTAACCCTAACCCTAACCCTAACCTTTAAACCTAATCCTAACTCTAACCCTAACCCTAACCTTAACCCTAACCCTAACCCTTATCCTAACCCTAACCCTAAACCTAACCCTAACTCTAACACTTACCAATACCCTAACCCTAACCCTAACCCCTAACCCTAACCCTAACCCTAACCTCAAACCTAAAACGTATCCCTAACCGTAACACTTACCCCTTACCCTAACCCTAACCCTAACCCTAACCCTAACCTAACTCTAACCCTAAACCTAACCCTATCCCTAACCCTAACACTTACCCTTACCCTAACCCTAACCCTAACCCTAACCCTATCCCTAACCCTAACGCTAACCTTATGCTAAACCTAACCATAACCCTAACCTTAACCCTTAACCTAACCCTAACACTAACTCTAACCCCTAACCCTAAACCTTACCCTAACCATAACCCCTAACCCTAACTCTAACCCTAACCCTTACCCTAACCCTAACGCTAAAACTTATGCTAAACCTAACCCTAACCCTAACCCTAACCCTTAACCTAACCCTAACACTAACTCTAACCCCTAACCCTAACCCTTACACTAACCCTAACCCCTAACCCTAACTCTAACCCCAACCCTAACCCTAAACCTAACCCTAGCCTTAAACCTCACCGTATCCTAACCCTAATCCTAACCCTAAGCCTTACCCTTACCCTAACCCCTACCCTAACTCTAACCCTAACCCTAACCCTAAAACCTTACCCTAACCCTAACCCTAACCCTTAACCTAACCCTAACCCTAAACCTAAACCTAACCCTAAACCTAACCGTTAACCTTACTCTAACCCTAACCCTAAACCTAACTATAACCCTAAACTTTACCCTTACGCTTACCAAAAAACTAACCCTAACCCTTACCCTAAACAAATCCTAATCCTAACCCTAACCCTAATCCTTACCCTTACCTTAACCCTAACCCTAACCCTAACACTAACCCTAACCCTAAACCTAATCTTACCCTTACCCTAACCCTAACCCTAAACCTAACCCTTACCCTTACCCTAACCCTAACCCTAACCCTAAGCTAAACCCTAACCCTTATCCTAACCCTAACCCTAACACTAAACCTAACCCTAAACCTAACCCTAAGCCTCACCCTAACCCTAACCCTAACCTTATCCCCAACCATAAACCTAACCCTAACGCTATCCCTAACCCTAAACCTACCACTAATACTTACCCTACCCTAACCCTAACCATACACCCCTTACCCTAAACCTTATCCTAACGCTAAACCCTAACGTTAACCCCAACCCATAAACCAACCCTAACACTAACCGTAACTCCTAACCCTAACCCTTACCCTAACCCTAACCCTTACCTTTACCCTAACCCTAAACCTAAAACTAACCCTAACCCTTACCATTACCCTAACCCTAACCGTCACCTTAACCCTAACCCTACCCCTAAACCTAACTTAACCCTAACCCTTATCCTTTCTCTAACCCTAACCCTAACCCTAAACCTAACCCTAAGCCTAAACCTAACCCTTACCTTATCCTAATCCTAACCCTAAACCTCACCCGAACCCGTAACCTTACACTAACCCTAACCCTAACCCTAATCCTAACCTTAACCCTGACCCTTACCCTTACCCTAACCCTAACCCTAACCTTAACCCTAAACCTAACCCTAACCGTAACCCTTACCCTAACCTTAACCCTAAAGCTAACCTAACCCTTAACCTTACCCTAACCCAAACCCTAAACTTAACCCTAACCGTAACACTAAACCTTACCCTTACCCTAACCATAACCCTAAACTTAACCCTATCCCTAACCCTATCCATAACCCTATACCTTACCCTTACGCTAATGCTAACCCAAAACCTAAATCTAACCCTTCCCCTTCCCCTAACCCTAAACCTCAACTGAACCCTAACCCTAAACCTAAACTTAACCCTAATCCTTATCCTTTCCCTAACCCTAACCCTAACCCTTGACCTAATCCTAACCCTAAAGCTACCCCTAAACCTAACGCTTAACCTAACCCTAACCCGAACCCTAACCTAACACTTACCCTTACCCTAACCCTAACCCTAACCTTAACCCTAACCCTAACCCTAACACTTACCCCTTTCCTTAACACCTACCCTAACCCTAAGTGTAAGCCTAACCCTTACCCCTAACCCTAACCATAACCCTTAACCTTACCCTCAACCTAACCCTAAACTTAACCCTCACCCTAACACTCACCCTAACCCTAACCCTAACACTTACCCTTTCCTTAACCCTACCCTAACCCTAAGCCTAAGCCTAACCCTTACCCTAACCCTAACCGTAAACCTTACCCTTACCCTAACCCTAAACCTAACCCTAACCTTAACCCTAACCCTTACCCTTACCCTTACCCTAACTCTAACCCTAACCCTAAAACTTAACTTTAACCTAAACCTAACCCTAACCTTTACCCCTAACCCTAACCCTAACCCTAACCCTAACAAATACCCTTAACCTAACTCTAAACCTAAACCTAACCGTAACCCTAAACCTAACCCTAACCTTAACCCTAAACCTTACCCTTACCCTAACCCTAACCCTTACCCTAAACCCTAACCCTAACCCTAAATTTTAAACCTAATCCTAACCCTAACCCTAACCCTAACCCTAAACTTAACCCTAACCCTAACCCTTATCCTAACCCTAACCCTAAACCTAACCCTAACTCTAACACTTACCAATACCCTAACCCTAACCCTAACCCCTAACCCTAACCCTAACCCTAACCCTAAACCTAACCCCTATCCCTAACCCTAACACTTACCCTTACCCTAACCCTAACCCTAACCCTAAACCTTACCCTAACCCTAACCCTAACCCTAACCTAACCCTAACCCTAAACCTAACCCTATCCCTAACCCTAACACTTACCCTTACCCTAACCCTAACCCTAACCCTAACCCTAACCCTAAACCTAACCCTATCCCTAACCCTAACACTTACCCTTACCCTAACCCTAACCCTAACCCTAACACTTACCCTAACCCTAAAGCTAAACCTTATGCTAACCCTAACCCTAACCCTAACCCTAACCCTTAACCTAACCTAACACTAACTCTAACCCCTAATCCTAACCCTTACCCTAACCCTAACCCCTAACCCTAACTCTAACCCTAACCCTTACCCTAACCCTAACGCTAAAACTTATGCTAAACCTAACCCTAACCCTAACCCTAACCCTAACCCTAACCTTTAAACCTAATCCTAACCCTAACCCTAACCCTAACCCTAACTTTACCTTAACCCTAAAACTTATCCTAACCCTAACCCTAAACCTAACCCTAACTCTAACACTTACCAATACCCTAACCCTAACCCTAACCCCTAACCCTAACCCTAACCCTAACCCTAAACCTAACCCTATCCCTAACCCTAACACTTACCCTTACCCTAACCCTAACCCTAACCCTAAACCTTACCCTAACACTAACCCTAACCCTAACCCTAACCTAACCCTAACCCTAAACCTAACCCTATCCCTAACCCTAACACTTACCCTTAACCTAACCTTAACGCTAAACCTTATGCTAAACCTAACCATAACTCTAACCCTAACCCTTAAACTGACCCTAACACTAACTCTAACCTCTAACCCTAACCCTTACCCTAACCCTAACCCCTAACCCTAACTCTAACCCTAAACCCTTACCCTAACCCTAACGCTAAAACTTATGCTAAACCTAACCCTAACCCTAACCCTAACCCTTAACCTAACCCTAACACTAACTCTAACCCCTAACCCTAACCCTACCCCTAACCCTTACCCTAACCCTAACGCTAAACCTTAAGCTAAACCTAACCCTAACCCTAACCCTAACCCTTAACCTAACCCTAACACTAACTCTAACCCCTAACCCTAACCCTAACCGTAAACCTTACCTTAACCCTAACCCTAACCCTAACACTAAACCTAAACCTAAACCTAATCTTACCCTTACCCTAACCCTAATCCTAAACCTAACCCTAACCCTTACCCTTACACTAACCCTAACCCTAAAACTAACCCCTAACCCTAACCCTTACCCTAACCCTAACACTAACCCTAATCCTAACTCTAACCCTTACCCTTACCGTAACCATACCCTAACCCTAAACCTAAAACTAACACTAACCCTAACACTAACCCTAACCCTAACCCTAACCGTAACCCGAATCCAATCCCTAAAACTAACCATAACCCTAACCCTAACCCTTACCCTAACCCTAACACTAACTCTAAACCTAAACCTAACCCTAAACCTAACCCTTACCCTAACCTTAAACCTAAACCTCACCCTAACCATAACCCTTACCCTTACCCTAACACTAACCCTAAATCTAACTCTAACCCTAACCCTATTTCTATCCATATCCCTTACCCTTACCCTAACCCTAACACTAAACCTAACCCTAACTCTAACCCCTAACCCTAACCCTAACCCTAAGCCTTACCCTTACCCTAACCTTAACCCTAACCCTAAACCTTACCCTAACCCTAACCCTAACCCTTACCCTAACCCTAACCCTAACCCTTACCCTTACCCTAACCCTAAACCTAACTGTAATCGTTACCCCTTACTCTAAACCTAACCCTAAACCTAACCATAACCGTAACCTTACCCTTACCCTTACCGAAACCTAACCCTAACCCTTACCCTAAACCTAATTCTAAACCTAACCCTAACCCTTACCCTTACCTTAACCCTAACCCTAACCCTAACTCTTACTCTTACCCTAACCCTAACCCTAACCCTAACCTTAACTCTAACCCTACACCTAACCCTAACCCTTACACTAACCCTAACATTAACCACCACAATAAACCTAACCCGAACCCCTAACACTAACCCTTACCCTTAACCCTAACCCTAACCCTAAACCTAACCCTAACCCTAACCCTTACCCTAACCCTAAACCTAACCCTAACAGTAACACTAACACTAAACCTAACCCTAACCCTTACCTTAATCCTAAACCTTAACCTTACCCTAACCATAACCCTAACCCTAACCCTAAACCTAACCCTAACCCCTAAGCCTTACCCTTACCCAAACCCTAACCCTAAACCTAACCCTAACCCTAACCCTTAACCTAATCATAAACCTAACCCTAACCCTAACCCTAACCCTAAACCTAACCCTAACCCTAACCTTAAGCCTAAACCTTACCCTTACTCTAAGCATTACCCTAACCCTAACCCTAATCCCTAACCCTAACCCTAACCCTAACCCTAAACCTAAACCTATCCCTAAACCTAACACTTACCCTTACCCTAACCCTACCCTAACCCTAAACCTTACCCTAACCCTAACCCTAACCTAACCCTAACCCTAAACCTAACCCTATCCCTAACCCCTAACACTTACCCTTACCCTAACCCCTAACCCTAACCCTAACCTTTACCCTAACCCTAACGCTAAACCTTATGCTAAACCTAACCATAACCCTAACCTTAACCCTTAACCTAACCCTAACACTAACTCTAACCCCTAACCCTAAACCTTACACTAACCCTAACCCCTAACCCTAACTCTAACCCCTAACCCTTACCCTAACCCTAACGCTAAAACTTATGCTAAACCTAACCCTAACCCTAACCCTAACCCTAACCACCTGAACCTAAACCTAACACTAACTCTAACCCTAACCCTAACCCTTACACTAACCCTAACCCCTAACCCTAACTCTAACCCCAACCCTAACCCCTAAACCTAACCCTAGCCTTAAACCTCACCGTTATCCTAACCCTAATCCTAACCCTAAGCCTTACCCTTACCCTAACCCCCTACCCTAACTCTAACCCTAACCCTAACCCTTACCTAAGCCTAACCCTAACCCTAACCCTAAACCTTACCCTAAACCTAACCCTAAACCTAACCCTAACCCTTACCCTTAACCTAACCCTAACCGTAACTCTATCCCAAACCCTAACCCTTACCCTAACCCTAACCCTAACCCTTAACCTAACCCTAACCCTAACCCTAAACCTAAACCTAACCCTAAACCTAACCGTTAACCTTACTCTAACCCTAACCCTAAACCTAACTATAACCCTAAACTTTACCCTTACGCTTACCAAAAAACTAACCCTAACCCTTACCCTAAACCAAAACCTAATCCTAACCCTAACCCTAACCCTTACCCTTACCTTAACCGTAACCCTAACCCTAACACTAACCCTAACCCTAAACCTAATCTTACCCTTATCCTAACCCTAACCCTAAACCTAACCCTTACCCTTACCCTTACCCTAACCTAACCCTAACCCTAAGCTAAACCCTAACCCTTACCCCTAACCCTAACCCTAACACTAAACCTAACCCTAAACTAACCCTAAGCCTCACCCTAACCCTAACCCCTAACCTTATCCCCAACCATAAACCTAACCCTAACGCTATCCCTAACCCTAAACCTACCACTAATACTTACCCTTACCCTAACTGTAACCATACCCCTTACCCTAAACCTTATCCTAACGCTAACCCTAACGTTAACCCCAACCCATAAACCAACCCTAATACTAACCGTAACTCCTAACCCTAACCCTTACCCTAACCCTAACCCTTACCTTTACCCTAACCCTAACCCTAAACCTAACCCTAACCCTTACCCTTACCCCTAACCCTAACCGTCACCTTAACCCTAAACCTACTCCTAAACCTAAACTTAACCCTAACCCTTATCCTTTCTCTAACCCTAACCCTAACCCTAAACCTAACCCTAAGCCTAAACCCAACCCTTACCTTATCCTAATCCTAACCCTAAACCTCACCCGAACCCGTAACCTTACACTAACCCTAACCCTAACCCTAATCCTAAAACTTAACTTTAACCTAAACCTAACCCTAACCTTTACCCTAACCCTAACACTAACCCTAACCCTAACAAATACCCTTAACCTAACTCTAAACCTAAACCTAACCGTAACCCTAAACCTAACCCTAACCTTAACCCTAAACCTTACCCTTACCCTAACCCTAACCCTTACCCTAACCCTAACTCTAACCCTAAATTTTAAACCTAATCCTAACCCTAACCCTAACCCTAACC
Source organism: Megascapheus bottae (assembly GCF_031878675.1). Classification (NCBI taxonomy): domain Eukaryota; kingdom Metazoa; phylum Chordata; class Mammalia; order Rodentia; family Geomyidae; genus Megascapheus; species Megascapheus bottae. The sequence continues at coordinate 1,330,311 of NW_028327804.1, read as the reverse complement.
CTAACCTTAACCCTAACCCTAACCCTTATCCTAACCCCTAACCCTAAACCTAACCCTAACTCTAACACTTACCAATACACTAATCCTAACCCTAACCCCTAACCCTAACCCTAACCCTAACCCTAACCCTAAGCCTAAGCCTAACCCTTAACCTAACCCTAACCTTAACCCTTACCCTTACCCTAACCCTTAACCTAACCCTAACCCTAACCCTAACCCTAACCCTAACGCTAAAACTTATGCTAACCCCTAACCCTAACCCTAACCCTAACCCTTACCCTAACCCTAACGCTAAACCTTATGCTAAACCTAACCCTAACCCTAACCCTTAAACTAACCCTAACACTAACTCTAACCCCTAACCCTAAACCTTACCCTAACCCTAACCCCTAACCCTAACTTTAACCCTAACCCTTACCCTAACCCTAACGCTAAAACTTATGCTAAACCTAACCCTAACCCTAACCCTTAACCTAACCCTAACACTAACTCTAACCCCTAACCCTAACCCTAACCCTAACCTTACCTTAACCCTAACCTAACCCTAACACTAACCCTAACCCTAAACCCCTACCCTTAAACCAACCCCTAACACTAACCCTAACCCCTCACCCTAACACTTACACTAACCCTAACCCTAACCCTAACCCTAACACTTACCCTTTCCTTAACCCCTACCCTAACCCTAAGCCTAAGCCTAACCCTTAACCTAACCCTAACCTTAACCCTTACCCTTACCCTAAACCTAAACCTAACCCTAACCTTAACCCTAACCCTTACCCTTACCCTAACCCTAACCCTGACCCTAAAACATAACTTTAACCTAAACCTAACCCTAAACTTTACCCTAAACCTAACCCTAACCCTAACCCTAACTCTAACCCATACCCTTACCTTAACCCTACCTCTAACCCTAACCCTTACCCTTAACCTAACGCTAAACACTAACCCTAACCCTAACCCTAACAAATACCCTTAACCTAACTCTAAACCTAAACCTAACCGTCACCCTAAACCAACCTAAACCCTAACCTTAACCCTAAACCTTAACCTTACCCCTAACCCTAACCCTTACCCTAACCCTAACCCTAACCCTAACCTTTAAACCTAATCCTAACTCTAACCCTAACCCTAACCTTAACCCTAACCCTAACCCTTATCCTAACCCTAACCCTAAACTTAACCCTAACTCTAACACTTACCAATACACTAACCTAACCCTAACTCCTAACCATAACCCTAACCCTAACCCTAACCCTAAACCTAAACCTTACCCTTACCCTAACCCCTACCCTAAGTCTAACCCTAACCCTAACCCCTAAACCTTACCCTAACCCTAACCCTAACCCTTACCCTAAACCAAATCCTAATTATAACCCTAACCCTAACCCTTACCCTTACCTTAACCCTAACCCTAACCCTAACACTAACCCTAACCCTAACCTAATCTTACCTTACCCTTACCCTAACCCTAACCCTAACCTAAACCTAACCCTTACCCTTACCCTTACCCTTACCCTAACCCTAACCCTAACCCTAAGCTAAACCCTAACCCTTACCCTAACCCTAACCCTAACACTAACCCTAACCCTAAACCTAATCTTACCCTTACCCTAACCCTAACCCTAAACCTAACCCTAAACCTAACCCTAAGCCTCACCCTAACCCTAACCCTAACCTTATCCCCCAACCATAAACCTAACCCTAACGCTATCCCTAAACCTAAACCTACCACTAATACTTACCCTTACCCTAACCCTAACCATACCCCTTACCCTAAACCTTATCCTAACGCTAACCCTAACGTTAACCCCAACCCATAAACCAACCCTAACACTAACCGTAACTCCTAACCCTAACCCTTACCCTAACCCTAACCCTTACCTTTACCTAACCCTAAACCTAACCCTAACCCTAACCCTAACCCTAACCGTCACCTTAACCCTAACCCTACCCCTAAACCTAACCCTTATCCTTTCTCTAACCCTAACCCTAACCCTAAACCTAACCCCTAAGCCTAAACCTAACCCTTACCTTATCCTAATCCTAACCCTAAACCTCACCCGAACCGGTAACCTTACACTAACCCTAACCCTAACCCTAATCCTAACCTTAACCCTGACCCTTACCCTTACCCTAACCCTAACCCTAACCTTAACCCTAACCTAACCCTAACCGTAACCCCTTACCCTAACCTTAACCCTAAAGCTAACCTAACCCTTAACCTTACCCTAACCCAAACCCTAAACTTAACCCTAACCGTAACACTAAACCCTTACCCTTACCCTAACCATAACCCTAAACTTAACCCTATCCCTAACCCTATCCCTAACCCTATACCTTACCCTTACGCTAATGCTAACCCAAAAACCTAAATCTAACCCTTACCCTTCCCCTAACCTAAACCTCAACTGAACCCTAACCCTAAACTTAACCCTAATCCTTATCCTTTCCTAACCCTAACCCTAACCCTTGACCTAATCCTAACCCTGAAGCTACCCCTAAACCTAACCCTAACCTAACCCTAACCCTAACCCTAACCTAACACTTACCCTTACCCTAACCCTAACCCTAACCTTAACCCTAACCCTAACCCTAACACTTACCCTTTCCTTAACACCTACCCTAACCCTAAGTGTAAGCCTAACCCTTACCCTAACCCTAACCATAACCCTTAACCTTACCCTCAACCTAACCCTAAACTTAACCCTCACCCTAACACTCACCCTAACCCTAACCCTAACACTTACCCTTTCCTTAACCCCTACCCTAACCCTAAGCCTAAGCCTAACCCTTACCCTAACCCTCACCGTAAACCTTACCCTTACCCTAACCCTAAACCTAACCCTAACCTTAACCCTAACCCTTACCCTTACCCTTACCCTTACCCTAACCCTAACCCTAACCCTAAAACTTAACTTTAACCTAAACCTAACCCTAACCTTTACCCTAACCCTAACCCTAACCCTAACCCTAACAAATACCCTTAACCTAACTCTAAACCTAAACCTAACCGTAACCCTAAACCTAACCCTAACCTTAACCCTAAACCTTACCCTTACCCTAACCCTAACCCTTACCCTAACCCTAACCCTAACCCTAATTTTAAACCTAATCCTAACCCTAACCCTAACCCTAACCCTAAACTTAACCCTAACCCTAACCCTTATCCTAACCCTAACCCTAAACCTAACCCTAACTCTAACACTTACCAATACCCTAACCCTAACCCTAACCCCTAACCCTAACCCCAACCCTAACCCTTATCCTAACCCTATCCCTAACCCTAACACTTACCCTTACCCTAACCCTAACCCTAACCCTAAACCTTACCCTAACCCTAACCCTAACCCTAACCTAACCCTAACCCTAAACCTAACCCCTATCCCTAACCCTAACCCTTACCCTTACCCCTAACCCTAACCCTAACCCTAACCCTTACCCTAACCCTAACGCTAAACCTTATGCTAAACCTAACCCTAACCCTAACCCTAACCCTTAACCTAACCCTAACACTAACTCTAACCCCTAATCCTAACCCTTACCCTAACCCTAACCCCTAACCCTAAATCTAACCCTAACCCTTACCCTAACCCTAACGCTAAAACTTATGCTAAACCTAACCCTAACCTAACCCTAACCCTAACCCTAAACTTTAAACCTAATCCTAACCCTAACCCTAACCCTAACCCTAACTTTACCCTAACCCTAACCCTTATCCTAACCCTAACCCTAAACCTAACCCTAACTCTAACACTTACCAATACCCTAACCCTAACCCTAACCCCTAAACCTAACCCTAACCCTAAACCTAACCCTATCCCTAATCCTAACACTTACCCTTACCCTAACCCTAACCCTAACCCTAAACCTTACCCTAACACTAACCCTAACCCTAACCCTAACCTAACCCTAACCCTAAACCTAACCCTGTCCCTAACCCTAACACTTACACTTAACCTAACCTTAACGCTAAACCCTTATGCTAAACCTAACCATAACTCTAACCCTAACCCATAAACTGACCCTAACACTAACTCTAAACTCTAACCCTAACCCTTACCCTAACCCTAACCCCTAACCCTAACTCTAACCCTAACCCTTACCCTAACCCTAACGCTAAAACTTATGCTAAACCTAACCCTAACCCTAACCCTAACCCTTAACCTAACCGTAACACTAACTCTAACCCCTAACCCTAACCCTAACCCTAACCCTTACCCTAACCCTAACGCTAAACCTTAAGCTAAACCTAACCCTAACCCTAACCCTAACCCTTAACCTAACCCTAAACACTAACTCTAACCCCTAACCCTAACCCTAACCGTAACCCTTACCTTAACCCTAACCCTAACCCTAACACTAAACCTAAACCTAAACCTAATCTTACCCTTACCCTAACCCTAATCCTAAACCTAACCCTAACCCTTACCCTTACACTAACCCTAACCCTAAAACTAACCCCTAACCCTAACCCTTACCCTAACCCTAACACTAACCCTAATCCTAACTCTAACCCTTACCCTTACCGTAACCATACCCTAACCCTAAACCTAAAACTAACACTAACCCTAACACTAACCCTAACCCTAACCCTAACCGTAACCCGAATCCAATCCCTAAAACTAACCCTAACCCTAACCCTAACCCTTACCCTAACCCTAACACTAACTCTAAACCTAAACCTAACTCTAAACCTAACCCTTACCCTAACCTTAAACCTAAACCTCACCCTAACCATAACCCTTACCCTTACCCTAACACTAACCCTAAATCTAACCCTAACCCTAACCCTATTCCTATCAATATCCCTTACCCTTACCCTAACCCTAACACTAAACCTAACCCTAACTCTAACCCCTAACCCTAACCCTAACCCTAAGCCTTACCCTTACCCTAACCTTAACCCTAACCCTAAACCTTACCCTAAGCCTAACCCTAACCCTTACCCTAACCCTAACCCTAACCCTTACCCTTACCGTAACCCTAAACCTAACCATAACTGTTACCCTTACTCTAAACCTAACCCTAAACCTAACCATAACCGTAACCTTACCCTTACCCTTACCGTAAACCTAACCCTAACCCTTACCCTAAACCTAATTCTAAACCTAACCGTAACCCTTACCCTTGCCTTAACCCTAACCCTAACCCTAACTCTTACTCTTACCCTAACCCTAAGCCTAACCCTAACCTTAACTCTAACCCTACACCTAACCCTAACCCTTACACTAACCCTAACATTAACCACCACACTAAACCTAACCCGAACCCTAACCCTAAACCTTACCCTTACCCTAACCCTAACCCTAACCCTAACCCTAACCCTGACCCTAAACCTTCCACTAACCCTAAACCTAACCCTAACCCTTACACTTATCCTAACCCTAACCCTAAACCTAACGTCAC
>NW_028327804.1:1272402-1312402 GCF_031878675.1 Megascapheus bottae | reverse complement strand
CCCTTACCTTAAACCTTATCCTAACCCGAACCCTAACGCTTACCTTACCTTAACCCTAACCCTAACCCTAACACTTAACCTTACCCTAACGCTATCCCTAACCCTAACCGTAACCCTAACCCTCACACATACCCTTATTCTAAACCTCACCCTAACCCTAGCGGTAACCACAAACCTAACCATAAACCTCACCCTAAACCTTAACCTAACCATAACATTAACCCCAACACTAAACCTAACCCTAACCCTAACCCTAACCCTTACCCAAACCCTAACCCTAAACCTAACCCTAACCCTAACCCTAACACTAAACCTAACCCTAACCCTAACCTTAACCCTAAACCTTACCCTTACCCTTACCATAACCCTAACCCAAACCCTAAACCCAACCCTAACCCTAAACCTTACCATTACCCTAAACCCAACCCTAATCCTAACCCTAATTCTTACCCTAACCCTAACCCTAACCTTAACCCTAACTCTAACCCTGAACGTAACCTTAACCCTAACCCTTACCTTTCCCTAACCCTAACCCTAACGCTAACCCTAAACCTAACCCTAACCCTAAACTTAACCCTTACCCTTACTCTAACCCTAACCCTAAACCTAACCCTATCCCTTACCCTTACCCTAAACCTACCCTAACCCTAACCCGAAGCTGAAAACTAATCCTTACACTTACCCTAAACCTAACCCTAAGCCTAACATTAAACCTAACCCTTACCCTTACCCTAACCCTTAACCTAAACCTAACCCTAAGCCGAAACCTAACACTTACCCTTTCCCTAACACTACCCTAACCCTAAACCTAACCCTAACCCTAACCTTAACCCTAACCCTTACACTTACGATATCCCTAACCCTAACTAACCTTAAACCTAACCCTAACCCTAACCCTAACCCTTACCCTTACCATAACCCTAACCCTAAACCTAACCCTAACACTTACCCTTACGCTAAAACTAGTCGTCACCTTAGCCCTAACTCTAACCCTAACCCTAAATCTAAACTTAAACCTAACCCTTATCCTTTCCCTAACCCTAACCCTAACCCTAACCGTAAACCTAACCCTAACCCTAAACATAACCCTTACCCTTACCCTAACCCTAAACCTAAACTTAACCCTAATCCTTATCCTTTCCCTAACCCTAACCCTAACCCTAACCCTTGTCCTAACCCTAACCCTAAACCTTACCTAACCCTAACCCTAACCCTAATCCTAACCCTAACCTAACCCTTACCCTTACCCTAACCCTAACCCTAACCTTAACCCTAACCCTAACCCTAACCCTAAATCTTACCCTTACCCTAACCCTAACCCTTTACTTAATCCTAACCCTAACCCTAACCCTAACACTTACCCTTACATTAAACCCTAACCTAACCCTAATCCTAACCTTAATCCTAACCCTAACCCTAAAATTAACCCTAACCCTAATCTTAACCCTAACCCTTACCCTTAACCTAACCCTAACCCTAAACTTAACCCTAACCCTAAACCTAACCCTAAGCCTTACCCTAACACTACCCTAACCTCAATCCTAACCCTAAGCCTTACCCTAACCCTAACCCTAAAACTAACCCTAACCCTTACCCTAACCCTAACCCTAAAACTAACCCTAACCCTAACGCTAACCCTCACCCTAACCATAACCCTTACCCTAACCTTAACCCTAAACTTAACCCCAACACTAAACCTTAACCCTAACCCTTATCCTTTCCGTAACCCTAACCCTAAACCTAACCCTACACCTAATCCTAACCCTAAACCTAACCCTAACCCTAACCCTAACCCTAAACTTAACCCTAAACCTAACCCTAACCCTATCCCTAACCCTTACCCTTACCCTAACCCTAAACCTAACCTTAACCCTAACCCTAACCATAACCCTAACCTTAACCATAACTCTTACCCTTACCTTAACCCTAACCCTAACCCTAACCCTAATCCTAACCCTAACCCTTACCCTTACCGTAACCCTACCCTAATCCTAAACCTAACCCTAACACAAACCCTAACCCTAAACCTAACCCTAACCCTAACCCTAACCCTAACCCTTACCCTTACCCAAACCCTAACCCTAAACCTAACCCTAACCCTAACCCTAACCCTAAACTTAACCCTAAACCTAACCCTAAACCTAACCCTAACCCTTACCCTTACCCTAACCCTAAACCTAACCTTAACCCTAACCCTAACCATAACCCTAACCTTAACCCTAACTCTTACCCTTACCCTAACCCTAAACCTAACCCTAACCCTAATCCTAACCCTAACCCTTACCCTTACCGTAACCCTACCCTAATCCTAAACCTAACCCTAACACAAACCCTAACCCTAAACCTAACCCTATCCCTAACCCTAACCCTTACCCTTACCCAAACCCTAACCCTAAACCTAACCCTAACCTTACCCTTACCCTAACCCTAACCCTAAACCTAAACCTAAACCTTACCCTTACCCTAACCCTAACCCTAAACTTAACCCTAACCATAACCCTAAACCTAACCTTAACCCTAACCCTTATCCTTTCTCTACTCCCTAACCCTAACCCTAACGCTAAAGCTAACCCTACCCATAAACCTAAACCTTACCCTTAACCTAAACCTAACCCTAAACTTAACCCTAACCTAACCCTTACCTTTACCCTAACACTAACCCTAACCCTCACCCTAACCCTAACCTTAACCCTAACCCTTACCCTTACCCTAACCCTAAATCTAATCCTAACCCTAAACATAACACTAACCCTAACCCTAACGCTTACACTAACCCTAACATTAACCCCAACACTAAACCTAACCCTAACCCTAACCCTAACCCTAAGACTTGCCCTACCCTAACCCTAACTCTAAACCTAACCCTAACCTAACCCTACCGAAACCCTTACACTAACCCTTACGCTAACCATAACCCTAACCCTTACCCTAACCCTAAACCTAACCCTAACCCTAACCCTAACACTAAATCTCACCCTAACCCTAACCTTAACACTAAACTTTATTCTTCCCCTAAACATAACCCTAACCCTAACCCTAAACCTAACCCTGACCCTAACGCTAACCCTTATCCTTACCCTAACCCTAACCCTAAACCTAACCCTAACCCTTACCTAACCCTATCCCTAACCTTAACCCTAACCCTAACCCTAACCCTAACCCTAAACCTAACCTTAACCCTAACCCTTACCTTTCCCTAACCCTAACTCTAACCCTAACCCTAAACCTAACCCTAACCCTAAACCTAACCCTTACCCTTACCCTAACCCTAACCCTAACCATAACCCTAACCCTTACCCTTACTGTAACCCTACCCTAACCCTAACCCTAAACTGAACTCTAACCCTTACCCTCACCATAACCCTAACCCTAACCCTAAACCTAATCCTAAACCTAACCCTTACCCGTACCCTAATCATAACCCTAAACCTAACCCTAACCCTTACCCTTTCCCTAACCCTATCACTAACCCTAAACCTAACCCTAACCCTAACCTTAACCCTAACCCTTACACTAACCCTAACCCTAACCCTAACCATAATCATAACCCTAACCCTAACCCTACCCTAACTCTAACCGTTATCCTAACGCTAACCCTAACCCTAACCCCAACCCTTACACCAACACTAACACTAACCCTAACCACTAACCATAACACTTACCCTAACCCTAACCCTAACTCCTAACCCTAACCCTCACTATAACCCTTACACTTATCTTAACCCTAAACCTAACCCTAACACTTACCCCTACCCTAACCCCAACGCTATCCCTAACCCTAACCCTTACCCTAACCCTAACGCTTAACCTTACCCTAACCCTAAACCTAACCCTAAACCTCATCCTAACCCTAACCCTTACACTTCCACTAACACTAACCCTAACCCTGAACCTAACCCTTACCCTTACCGGAACCCTAAACCTAACCGTAACCCTAACTCTAACACTAACCCTTACCCTAACCCTAAACCTAACCCTAACCCTAACCCTAACCCTAAACCTTATCCTTACCCTCAACCTAACCCTACCCCTTACCCTAAACCATAACCTAACCCCAACCCTAACCCTAACCCTTACCTTCACCCTAACCCTAACCCTGAACTTACCCTAACGCTATCTCTAACCCGAACCCTATCCGTAACCCTAACGAATACCCTTACCCTAACCCTAACCCTAAACCTAACCTAACCCTAACTCTAACCATAAACCAAACCCTAAACCTAACCCTAATCCTAACTCTTACCCTTACACTGACCCTAACCCTATCCCTAACACTAACACTAACCCTTACCCCAACTCTAACCCTAACCCCTAACCCTAAACCTTACCCTAAACCTAACCCTAAACCTAACCCCTAACCCTAACCTTACCCTCACCCTAACAGTAACCCTAATCCTAACCCTAACCCTAACCCTAACACTGACCCTTAACCTAACCCTAACATTAACTCTAACCCTAACCCTAACCCTAACCCTAACCCTTACCCCAATCCTAACCCTAACCCTAACCCTTACCCTTACCTAACCCTACCCCTAACTCTAAACCTAAACCTTCCCCTTCCCCTAACCCTAACCCTAAACCTAACCCTAGCCCTAAACCTAACCCTTACCCTAACCCTAATCGTAATCCTAACCCTAACCCTTATCTTTACTGTAAGCCTACCCTAATCCTAAACCTAACCCTAACACTAACCCTAACCCTAAACCTAACTCTAACCCTAACCATTACCCTACCCTAACCCTAACCCTAACCTTAACCCTAACCCTTACCCTTACCCTAACCCTACACCTAATCCTAAACCTAACCCTAACCCTTAACTTTACCCTAACCCTAATCCTAACCCAAACCCTAACCTTAACCCTAACCCTTACCCTTACCCTAACCCTAAACCTAATCCTAACCGTAAACCTAACCCTAACCCTAACCCTAACCCTTACCCTAACCCTAAACCTAATCCTAACCCTAACCCTAACCCTAACCTAACCGTTACCCTTACCCTAAACCTAACCCTAAACCTAAACGTAACCCTTACATTTACCCTAACCCTAACCCTTAAACTTACCCCAACTCTAACCGTCAACTTAACCCAAACCCTAACCCTAATCCTAACACTAACCCTAACATTAACCCTAACCTAAACCCTAAACCCAATCCTAACCCTAACCCTAACACTAAACCTAACCCCTAACCCTAACCCTAACCTTAACCCTAACCCTTACCCTAACGCTAACGCTAACACTAACCCTAACCCTAACCCCTAATCCTAATCCTAACACTAACCCTAACACTAACCCTAACCCCTAACCCTAATGCTAACCCTAACTCTAACCCTAACCCTAACTCTAACCCTAACCCTACCCTCACCATAACCCTAACCCTAACCCTAAACGCTAACCCTAACCCTTAACCTTACCCTAACCCTAACCCTTACCCTAACCTTAACACAAAACTTAACCCTAAACCTAAAACTATTCCTAACCCTAACCCTAACCCTAGTCCTAACCATAAACCTAATCCTAACCCTTACTCTTAACAAAACCCTAACCCTAACCCTAACCCTTACCATAACCATAAACATAACCCTAACCCTAAGCTTAACCCTAACCCTAAACCTAACCCTAACGCTTACCCTTACCCTTACCCTAACCATAACCCTAAGTTTACGGCTAAACCTAAAACTAACCCTAACCCTAACCCTTACCCTAAACCTAACCCTGAACCTAAACCTAACCCAACCCTTACCCTTACTCTAACCCTAACCCTAAACCTAACTGTAACCTAACCCTAACCCTTACCCTAACCGTAACCCTAACCCTAACCCTAACCCTAACCCTTACCCTTACCGTAACCCTAACCCTAACCCTAAACCTTAACCTTACCCTAACCGTAACCTAACCTTAATGCTAACCCTAGCCCTAACCCAACCCTAACACTTATCCTTACCCTAACCCTAACCTAACCCTAACCTAACCCTTACTTTTACCCTAACCCTAACCCTAACCCCAACCCTAACCCTAACCCTAACCCTAATACTAACCCTAACCTTAACCCTAACCCTAACCCTAACCCTTACCCTAACAATAACCTAACCCTGACCCTTACCCTAACTCTCACCCTAACTTTAACCCTAACCCTAACCCTAACCCTTACCCTTACCCTAAACATAACCCTAACCCTAACCCACCCCCTAACATTAACCCTAAACCTAACCCTAACCCTTACCCTAACCCTAACCCTAACCCTAACCCTTACCCTTACCCTAAGCCTAACCCTATCCTTACCCTTACCCGAACCCTAACCCTAACACTAACCCTAACCTTAACCCTAACCCTAACCCTTACACTAACACTAACCTAACCCTTACCCTTACCCTAACCCTCACCCTAACTTTAACCCTAACCTAACCCTAACGCTAACATTGAATCTAAACCTAACACAAACCCTTACCCTTACCCTAACCCTAACCCTAACCCTAACCCTTACCCTTACCCTAACCCTAACCCTAACCCTAACCCTAACACTTACCCTTACCCTAACCCTAACCCTAACCCTAAACACTAACCCTAACCCTAACCCTAACTCTTACCTTACCCTTACCCTAACCATAACCCTATCCCTAAGCCTAATCTTAACACTAACCCTAACCCTAACCTTACCCTTACCTAATCCTAACCCTAACCCTAACCGTAACCCTAGCCCTTACCCTTACCCTAACCCTTAACCTAACCCTAACCTTAACCCTAACCCTAACTCTAAACCTAACCCTTATCCTAACCCTAACAATGACCCTAACCCTAAATCTAACCCTTACCCTTACCCTAACCATAACCCTAACATTAATGCAATCCCTAACCCTAACCAGAAACCTAATCCTTACCCTAAACTTAACGCTAAACCTAACCTAATCCTAACCCTATCCCCTACCCTAACCCTAACCCTAACCCTAACCCTAACACTAACCCTAACCCTAAACTTAACCCTAACCCTAAACCTAACCCTAACCCTAACCCTTACCCTTACCCTAACCCTAATCCTAACCCTAACACTAATCCTTACCTTAACCCTAACCCTAACCCTAACCCTTACCTTACCCTAACCCTATCCCTAACCCTTACCCTTACCCTAACCCTATCGCTAACCTTAAAGCTAACCCTAACCCTAACGCTAACCTAACCCTTACCCTAACACTAAACCTAACACTTATCCTTACCCTAACCCTTACCATCACGCTAACCCTACCTCTAACCCTAACCCTAACCATTACCCTAACCCTAACACTAACACTAACCCTAACCTTCACCTAAAGCTAACCCTAACCCTAACCCTTCCCCTTACCCTAACCCTAAACCTAATCCTAAGTGTAAAACTTACCCTTACCTAACCCTAACCCTAAACCTAAACCTAACCCTAAACCTTACCCTAACCCTAACCCTAACCCTTACTTTAACCCTAACCCTAACACTAACGCTAATCTTAACCCTAAACTTAAGCCTCACCCTTACCTTGACCCTGACCCTAACCCTAACCCCTAACCCTAACCCTAAGCCTAAACCTTACCCTTACCTTAATCCTAACCCTAAACCTAACCCTAACCCTAACCCTTACACTTACCCTAACCCTATCCCTAACCCTTACCCTTACCCTAACCCTAACGCTAACCTTTATGCTAACCCAAACCCTAACGCTAACCCTAACCCTTAATCTAACCCTAACCCTAACACTTACCGTTACTTTAACCCTTACCCTCACCCTAACCCTACCTCTAACCCTAACCCTAACCCTAACCCTTCGCCTAACCCTAACCCTAACCCTAACCCTAACCCTTACCCTTACCCTAAACTTAACCCTAACCCTAACCCTTACTCTTACCCTAACCCTAACAACAAACCTAACCCTAACCCTAACCCTAAACCTTACCCTTACCCTAAACCTAACCCTCACCTTAGACCTAAACCTAACCCTAACCTTACCCTTACCCTAGCCCTAACCCTACACCTAACCCTAAACCTAACGCTAACCCTAACTCTTCCCTAACCCTAACCCTAACCATAAACCTAATCCTAATCCTTACCCTTAACCTAACCCTAACCCTAACCCTTACCCTGACCCTAACCCTAACCCTAACCCTAACCCTTACCCTAACCCTAACCCTAACCCTAACCCTAACCCTAACGTTAATGCTAACCCTAACCCTAACCCTCACCTTACCCTAACCCTAACCCTAATCCTAATCCTTACAATAACCCTAAACTTAACCCTAACCCTAACCCTAACCCCTACCCTAAGCCTAAACCTTACCCTTACCTAATCCTAACCCTAAACCTAACCCTAATCCTAACCCTAACCCTTACCCTTACCCAAACCCTAACCCTAATCCTAACACTAACCCTAACATTAACCCTAACCCTAAACCCTAAACTCAATCCTAACCCTAACCCTAACACTAAACCTAACCCCTAACCCTAACCCTAACCTTAACCCTAACCCTTACCCTAACGCTAACGCTAACACTAACCCTAACCCTAACCCCTAATCCTAATCCTAACACTAACCCTAACACTAACCCTAACCCCTAACCCTAATGCTAACCCTAACTCTAACCCTAACCCTAACTCTAACCCTAACCCCTACCCTCACCATAACCCTAACCCTAACCCTAAACGCTAACCCTAACCCTTACCCTAACCCTAACCCTAATCCCTAACCCTAACACTTACCCTAACCCTAACCCTAACCCTTACACTAACCCTAACCCCAAACCTAACCCTAACCCTAACCCTAACCCTTACCCTTACCATAACCGTAACCCTAACTCTAACACTAACCCTAACCCAAACCCTAACCCTTACCCTAACCCTTAGCCTAACCCTAACCCTAACGCTAACCTTAACCCTAACTTTAACGATAACCCTAACCCTTACCCTTACCCTAACCCTAACCCTAACACTAACCCTAACCTTAACCCTAACCCTAAACCTAACGCTAAACCTAACCTTAAACCTAAATTTAACCATAACCCTTACCCTACCTCTAAACCTAAACCTAACTCTAACCCTAACACTAATCCTTAACCTAACTCTAACCCTAACCCTAACCCTTACCCTTACCCTAACCCTAACCCTAACCCTAACCCTTAACCTTACCCTAACCATAACCCTTACCTTAATGCCAAACCTAACCCTAACACTAACAACAATCCTTACCCTAAACCTAAACCTAACCCTTATCCTTAACCTAACCTTAACCCTAACCCTAACACTTACCCTTACACTTTTCCTAAACCTAACCCTGACAATAACCCTAAACTTAATGCTTACCCTAACCCTAACCCTAACCCTAATCCTTACCTAACCCTAACCCTTAACCTAACCCTAACCCTAACCCTAACCCTTACACTTACCCTAAACCTTACCCTACCTCTAACCCTAACACTAAACCTAACCCTAACCCTTACCCTAACCCTAACCCTAACCCTTAGCCTAACCCTAATCCTAACCCTAACCTTAACCCTAACCCTAAGCCTAACCCTAACCATTACACTTACGCTAACCCTAACCCTAAACCTAACCCTTACTCTTACCCTAACCCTAACCCCAAACCTAACCCTAACCTTAACCTTAACCCCTAATACTAACCCTAACCCTAAACCTTACCCTTACCCTAACCCCAAACTTAACCCTAACCCTAACCTTAACCCCTAAAGCCTAAACATCACCCTAACCCTAACCCTTACCCTTACCTTAAACCTAACCCTAAACTTAACCCTAAACCTAACCCTAACTCTAACCCTAACCCTAAACCTAAACCTAACCCTAACCCTTACCCTTACCATAACGCTAACCCTAAACCTCACCCTAAACCTAACCCTAACCCTAACCCTTACCCTAACCCTAACCATAACCATAACCCTAATCCTAACCCTTCCCTTACCCTAACCCTAAACCTAACCATTACGGTTACACTAACCCTAAACCTAATCCTTAACCTAACCCTAACCCTAACCGTAAACCTTACCCTTTCCTTAACCCTAACCCTAAACCTAACACTAAGCGTAAACCTTACCCTTAACATTACCCTAACTCTAACCCTACCCCTACCCCTAACTTTACGCTAACCCTATCCCTAACCCTAAACCTTACCCTCACCCTAACCCTAACCCTAAACCTACCCCTACCCCTAACCTTAACCCTAAACCTTACCTGTACACTAAACCTAACCCTAACCCTAACCCTAAATTTAACCCTAAACCTAACCCTAACCATAACCCTTACCCTTACCCTAACCCTAAACCTAACCCTAACCCTAACCCTTACCCTTACCCTAACCCTAACCTTAAACCTAAACCTAACTCTAACCTTAACCTTAACACTAACATTTACTCTGACCCTAATCCTAACCCTAACCCCAACTTTTACCCTAACCCTAACCGTAAACCTAACCCTAAACCTAATCTTAACCCTAATCCTAACCCTATCCTAAACATAACCCTAACCCTAACCCCCCACCCTAACCCTTAAACTAACCCTAACCATACCTCTAACCGTAACCCTCACCCTAACCCATAACCTAACCCTAAACCTAACCCTAACCCTTAGCCTAACCCTAACCTTAAACCTAACCCTAACCCTAACCCTAACCCTTACCCTTACCCTAACCCTAACCCTAAACCTAACACTAACCGTAAACTTAACCCTAATCCTAAATCTAACCCTAACCCTTACCCTTACCCTAAATTTAACACTAAACCTAACCCTTACCCTTACCCTAACCTTAACCCTAAAAATAACCCTTACCCTTACACTAACCCTAACCCTAACCCTAACCCTAACGCTAACCCTAACCCTTACTCTAACCCTCAGTTTTACCCTAACGTTAACCCTAACCCTAACCCTAACCCTAACCCTAGTCCTTACCCTAACCCTAAACCTAATCCTAACCCTAACCCTTTCCCTAACCCTAACCTTAATCCTAAACCTAAACCTAACCCGAACACTTACCCTTACTCTAACCCTTACCCTAAACCTAACCCTAACCCTAACCCTAACCCCTAACCCTAACCCTTCCCCTTACCCTATCGCTAACCCTAACCCTAACCCTAACACTTACCCTAACCTTAACCCTAAGCCTAAACCGAACCGCTAATCCTAAACCTAACCCTATCCCTAAGCCTTACCCTTACACTAACGCTAACCCTAAATCTAACCCTAACCCTAACTCTAAGCCTAACCCCTACCCTCACCATAACCCTAACCCTAACCTTAAACGCTAACCCTAACCCTTACCCTAACCCTAACCCTAATCCCTAACCCTAACCCTAACCCTTACTCTAACCCTAACCCTAACCCTAACCCTAACCTTAACCCTAAGCCTAAACCGAACCGCTAATCCTAACCCTAACCTTAACCCTAAGCCTTACACTTACACTAACGCTAACCCTAACTCTAACCCTAACCCTAACTCTAACCCTAACCCCTACCCTCACCATAACCCTAACCCTAACCCTAAACGCTAACCCTAACCCTTACCCTAACCCTAACCCTAATCCCTAACCCTAACCCTTACCCTAACCCTAACCCTAACCCTTACACTAACCCTAACCCTAAACCTAACCCTAACCCTAATCCTTACCCTAACCCTAACCCCAACCCTAACCCTAACCCTTACCCTTACCATAACCGTAACCCTAACTCTAACACTAACCCTAACCCAAACCCTAACCCTTACCCTAACCCTAACCCTACCCTTAGCCTAACCCTAACCCTAACGCTAACCTTAACCCTAACCTTAACGATAACCCTAACCCTTACCCTTACCCTAACCCTAACCCTAACACTAACCCTAACCCTAAACCTAACCCTAAACCTAAATTTAACCCTAACCCTTACCCTTACCCTAACTCTAAACCTAAACCTAACCCTAACCCTAAAACTAATCCTTAACCTAACTCTAACCCTAACCCTAACCCTAACCCTTACCCTTAACCTAACCCTAACCCTAACCCTAACCCTTAACCTTACCCTAACCCTAACCTTAATGCTAACCCTAACCCTAACGCCAACCATAATCCTTACCCTAAACCTAAACCAAACCCTTATCCTTAACCTAACCCTAACCCTAACCCTAACACTTACCCTTACACTTTTCCCAAACCTAACCCTGACAATAACCCAAAACTTAATGCTTATCCTAACCCTAACCCTAACCCTAATCCTTACCTAACCCTAACCCTTAACCTAACCCTAACCCTAACCCTAACCCTTACACTTACCCTAACCCTTACCCTACCTCTAACCCTAACCCTAAACCTAACCCTAACCCTTACACTAACCCTAACCCTAACACTTAGCCTAACCCTAACCCTAACCCTAACCTTAACCCTAACCCTATGCCTAGCCCTAACCGTTACACTTACCCTAACCCTAACCCTAAACCCAAACCTAACCCTAACCTTAACCTTAACCCCTAATACTAACCCTAACCATAAACCTTACCCTTACCCTAACCCCAAACCTAACCCTAACATTAACCTTAACCCCTAACGCCTAAACATCACCCTAACCCTAACCCTTACCCTTACCTTAAACCTAACCCTAAACTTAACCCTAAACCTAACCCTAACTCTAACCATAACCCTTACCCTAACCCTAAACCTAAACCTAAACCTAACCCTAAACCTTACCCTTACCATAACGCTAACCCTAAACCTCACCCTAAACTTAACCCTAACCCTAACCCTTACCCTAACCCTAACCATAACCCTAACCCTAATCCTAACCCTTCCCTTACCCTAACCCTAAACCTAACCCTTACGGTTACACTAACCCTAACCCTAATCCTTAACCTAACCCTAACCCTAACCGTAAACCTTACCCTTTCCCTAACCCTAACCCTAAACCTAACACTAAGCCTAAACCTTACCCTTAACCTTACCCTAACTCTAACCCTACCCCTACCCCTAACTTTACCCTAACACTATCCCTAACCCTAAACCTTACCCTCACCCTAACCCTAACCCTAAACCTACCCCTAACCGTAACCTTAACCCTAAACCTTACCCGTACACTAAACCTAACCCTAACCCTAACCCTAACGCTAACTTTAACCCTAAACCTAACCCTAACCATAACCCTTACCCTTACCCTAACCCTAATCCTAACCCTAGCCCTAACCCTTACCCTTACCCTAACCCTAACCCTAACCCTAACACTAACCCTAAACTTAACCCTAATCCTAAACCTAATCCTAACCCTTACCCTTACCCTAAATTTAAAACTAAACCTAACCCTTACCCTTACCCTAACCTTAACCCTAAAAATAACCCTTACCCTTACACTAACCCTAACCCTAACGCTAACCCTAACGCTAACCCTAACCCTTACTCTAACCCTCAGTTTTACCCTAACGTTAACCCTAACCCTAACCCTAACCCTAATCCTTACCCTAACCCTATACCTAATCCTAACCCTAACCCTTTCCCTAACCCTAACTTTAATCCTAAACCTAAACCTAACCCGAACACTTACCCTTACTCTAACCCATACCCTAAACCTAACCCTAACCCTAACCCTCACCCCTAACCCTAACCCTTACCCTTACCCTATCCCTGACCCTAACCCTAACCCTAACACTTACCCTAACCTTAACCCTAAGCCTAAACCGAACCGCTAATCCTAACCCTAACCCTAACCCTAAGCCTTACCCTTACACTAACGCTCACCCTAACTCTAACCCTAACCCTAACTCTAAGCCTAACCCCTACCCTCACCATAACCCTAACCCTTAACCCTAAACGCTAACCCTAACCCTTACCCTAACCCTAACCCTAATCCCTAACCCTAACCCTTACTCTAAACCTAACCCTAACTCTAACCCTAACCCTTACCCTAACCTTAAACCTAAGCCTAAACCGAACCGCTAATCCTAACCCTAACCCTAACCCTAAGCCTTACCCTTACACTAACGCTAACCCTAACTCTAACCCTAACCCTAACTCTAACCCTAACCCCTACCCTCACCATAACCCTAACCCTAACCCTAAACGCTAACCCTAACCCTTACCCTAACCCTAACCCTAATCCCTAACGCTAACCCTTACCCTAACCCTAACCCTAACCCTTACACTAACCCTAACCCTAAACCTAACCCTAACCCTAATCCTTACCCTAACCCTAACCCTAACCCTAACCCTTACCCTTACCATAACCGTAACCCTAACTCTAACACTAACCCTAACCCAAACCCTAACCCTTACCCTAACCCTAACCCTACCCTTAGCCTAACCCTAACCCTAACGCTAACCTTAACCCTAACCTTAACGATAACCCTAACCCTTACCCTTACCCTTACCCTAACCCTAACCCTAACACTAACCCTAACCTTAACCCTAACCCTAAACCTAACCCTAAACCTAACCCTAAACCTAAATTTAACCCTAACCCTTATCCTTACCCTAACTCTAAACCTAAACCTAACCCTAACCCTAACACTAATCCTTAACCTAACTCTAACCCTAACCCTAACCCTTACCATTAACCTAACCCTAACCCTAACCCTAACCCTTACCCTTACCATAACCCTAACCCTAACCTTAATGCTAACCCTAACCCTAACGCTAACCATAATCCTTACCCTAATCCTAAACCTAACCCTTATCCTTAACCTTACACTTACCCTAACCCCAAACCTAACCCTAACCCTAACCTTAACCCCTAACTCCTAAACATCACCCTAACCCTAACCCTTACCCTTACCTTAAACCTAACCCTAAACTTAACCCTAAACCTAACCCTAACTCTAAACCTAACCCTTACCTTAACCCTAAACCTAAACCTAAACCTAACCCTAACCCTTACCCTTACCATAATGCTAAACCTAAACCTCACCCTAAACTTAACCCTAACCCTAACCCTTACCCTAACCCTAACCATAACCCTAACCCTAATCCTAACCCTTACCCTTACCCTAACCCTAACCCTAACCCTTACGGTTACACTAACCCTAACCCTAATCCTTAACCTAACCCTAACCCTAACCGTAAACCTTACCCTTTCCCTAACCCTAACCCTAAACCTAATCCTAAGCGTAAAACTTACCCTTACCTAACCCTTACCATCACGCTAACCCACCTCTAACCCTAACCCTAACCCTTACCCTAACCCTAACACTAACACTAACCCTAACCTTCACCCTAAAGCTAACCCTAACCCTAACCCTTACCCTTACCCTAACCCTAAACCTAATCCTAAGCGTAAAACTTACCCTTACCTAACCCTAACCCTAAACCTAAACCTAACCCTAAACCTTACCCTAACCCTAACCCTAACCCTTACCTTAACCCTAACCCTAACACTAACGCTAATCTTAACCCTAAACTTAAGCCTCACCCTTACCTTGACCCTGACCCTAACCCTAACCCCTAACCCTAACCCTAAGCCTAAACCTTACCCTTACCTTAATCCTAACCCTAAACCTAACCCTAACCCTAACCCTTACACTTACCCTAACCCTATCCCTAACCCTTACCCTTACCCTAACCCTAACGCTAACCTTTATGCTAACCCAAACCCTAACGCTAACCCTAACCCTTAATCTAACCCTAACCCTAACACTTACCGTTACTTTAACCCTTACCCTCACCCTAACCCTACCTCTAACCCTAACCCTAACCCTAACCCTTCGCCTAACCCTAACCCTAACCCTAACCCTTACCCTTACCCTAAACTTAACCCTAACCCTAACCCTTACTCTTACCCTAACCCTAACCACAAACCTAACCCTAACCCTAACCCTAAACCTTACCCTTACCCTAAACCTAACCCTCACCGTAGACCTAAACCTAACCCTAACCTTACCCTTACCCTAGCCCTAACCCTACACCTAACCCTAAACCTAACGCTAACCCTAACTCTTCCCTAACCCTAACCCTAACCATAAACCTAATCCTAATCCTTACCCTTAACCTAACCCTAACCCTAACCCTTACCCTGACCCTAACCCTAACCCTAACCCTAACCCTTACCCTAACCCTAACCCTAACCCTAACCCTAACGTTAATGCTAACCCTAACCCTAACCCTCACATTACCCTAACCCTAACCCTAATCCTAATCCTTACAATAACCCTAAACTTAACCCTAACCCTAACCCTAACCCTTACCCTAAGCCTAAACCTTACCCTTACCCTAATCTTAACCCTAAACCTAACCCTAATCCTAACCCTAACCCTTACCCTTACCCTAACCCTAACCCTAACCCTTACGGTAAGCCTAAACCTAACCCTAAACCTAACCCTTACCCTAACCCTAAAACTAACCCTTAGCCTAACCCTAACCCAAACCCTAACCTTAACCCTTACCCTAACCCTAACCCTTACCCTTACCCTAACCCTAACCCTAACCCTAACACTAACCCTAAACTTAACCCTAACCCTAACCTTAACCCTTACCCTAACACTAACCTAACCCTTACCCTTACCCTAACCCTCACCCAAACTTTAACCTTAACCCTAACCCTAACCCTTACTCTAACACTAACCGTAACCCGAACCCTAACCCTTACCTTTACCCTAACCATAACCCTAACCTTTACCCTAAACCTAATACTAACCCTAATCCTAACCCTTACCCAAACCCTAACCCTAAACCTAAACCTAACACAAACCCTTACCCTTACCCTAATCCTAACCCTAACCCTTACCCTTACCCTAACCCTAACCCTAACCCTAATACTAACCCTAACCTTAACCCTAACCCTAACCCTAACTCTTACCCTAACACTAACCTAACCCTTACCCTTACCCTAACTCTCACCCTAACTTTAACCCTAACCCTAACCCTAACCCTTAACCTAACCCTAACCCTTACCCTTACCCTAACCATAACCCTAACCCTAACCCAACCCCTAACTTTAACCCTAAACCTAACCCTAACCCTTACCCTAACCCTAACCCTTAACCCTAACCCTAACCCTTACCCTTACCCTTACCCTAACCCAAACCCTAACCCTTACACTTACCCGAACCCTAACCCTAACACTAACCCTAACCTTAACCCCAAACATAACCCTTACCCTAACACTAACCTAACCCTTACCCTTACCCTAACCCTCACCCTAACTTTAACCCTAACCCTAACCCTAACCCTAACACTGAACCTAACCCTAACACTTACCCTAACCCTAACCCTGAACCTAAACCTAACACAAACCCTTACCCTTACCCTAACCCTAACCCTAAACCTAACCCTAAATCTAAGTCTAACCCTTACCCTAACCCTAACCATAACCCTAACCTAACCCTTAATCTTACCCTAACCGTAACCCTAAACCTTACTCTTACCCTAACCCTAACCCTAACCTTTATGCTAACCCTAACCCTAAACCTAATCCTTACCCTAGACCTAACCCTAACCCTAATCCTTACCCTACCCTAACCCTAACCCTAACCCTATCCCTAACCTAAACATAACCATAACCCTAACCCTAAACCTAAACCTAACCTTTACCCTTACCCTAACCCTAACCCTAACACTTACCCTTACCCTAACCCTAACCCTAACCCTAAACCTTACCCTAACCGTAACCCTAACCCTAAACACTAACCCTAACCCTAACCCTTACCCATACCCTTACCCTAACCCTAACTCTAACCCTAACCCTAACCTTAACCCTAACCCTAACCCTAACCCTTACTCTTACCCTAACCATAAGCCTAAACCTAACCCTAACCCTAAACCTAACCCTAACCCTTACCCTTACCCTAAACCTAACCCTAACCCTAACCCTAACCCTAGCCCTTACCCTAACCCTTAACCTAACCCTAACCTTAACCCTAACCCTAACCCTAAACCTAAATCTTACCCTAACCCTAACAGTGACCCCAACCCTAAATCTAACCTTACCCTTACCCTAAACCTAACCCTAACATTAATGCAAACCCTAACCCTAACCCGAAACCTAATCCTAACCCTAACCTTAACGCTAAACCTAACCCTAAAACTAATACTAATCCTTACCCTCACCCTAACCCTAACCCTAACCCTAACCCTTACCCTAACCTTACACTTACACTTACCGTAACCCTAAACCTAACCCAAACCTAAACCTAACCCTAACCCTAACACTTACCCTTACCCTAACTCTAACCCTAACCTTAATACCAAACCTAAACCTAAACCTAAAGCTAACCACAAGCCTTACACTAAACCTAACCCTGACCCTAACCCTTACCCTAACCCTAACCCTTACACTAACCCTATCCCTAACCCCTATCCCTAACCCTCACCCTAAACTTAACCCTAAACGTAACCCTAACCATAACCCTAAAACTAACCCTAACGCTAACTTTAATCCTTACCCTTACCCTTACCCTAACCCTAACACTAAACCTAAACCTAACCCTAAACCTATCCCTATCACTTACACTTACCTAACAATAACCCTAACCCTTACCTTTACCCTAACCCTAACCCTTACCCTAACTCTAACCACAAACCTAAACCTAACCCTAACCCTAACCCTAACCCTACCCTAACCCTAATCCTAACCCTAACCCTTACCATAACCCTAAACCTAAACCTAAACCTAACCCTAATCCTAACCCTAATTCTTTCCCTAACCCTAACCTTAACCCCAACACTAAACCTAACCCTAACGATAACCCTAACCCCTACCCTAACCCTAACCCTAACCCTAACACTAACCCTAACCCTAACCCTAACCCTTACCCTAACCCTAAACCTAACCCTAAACCTAACCCTTACCCTTACCCTAACCCTAACCCTAACCCTAACACTAATCCTTACCCTAACCCTAAACCCAACCCTAACCCTAACCCTTACCCTTACCCTAAACCTATCCCTAACCCTTACCCTTACCCTAACGATAACGATAACCTTAATGCTAACTCTAACCCTAACGCTAACCCTAACCCTTACCCTAACCCTAAACCTAACAGTTATCCTTACTCTAACCCTTACCCTCACCCTAACCCTACCTCTAACCATAAGCCTAACCCTAACCCTTAGCCTAACCCTAACCCTAACCCCAACCTTAACCCTAAACCTAACCCTAACCCTAACCCTTACCCTTACCCTAAATCTAACCCTAACCCTAACCCTTACTCTTACCCTAACCCTAACACCAAACCTATCCCTAAACCTAACCGTAAACCTTTCCCTTACCCTAAACTTAACCCTAACGCTTACCCTAACCCTTACACTAACCCTAACCCTAACCCCAATCCTAAACATAATCCTTACCATTACCCTAACCCAATCCTAAACCTAACCCAAACCCTAACACTTACCCTTACCCTAATTCTAACCCTAACCTTAACCCCAAACCTAACCCTAAACCCAAACCTAACCCTAACCCTTACCCTTACCCTAACCCTAATGCTAACCCTAACACTAACCCTAAACTTACCCTTGCCCTAACTCTAAATCTAACCCTCACCCTTACCCAACCCTAACCCTAACCCTTACCCTAACCCTAACCCTAACCCTTACCCTAAACTTAACCCGTAAACTAACCCTAGGCCTACCTCTAACCCCTATCCCTAACCCTTACCATAAACATAACCCTAACCCCTAACCTTAATCCTTACCCTAACCCTAACCCTAACTCTAACCCTAACCCTAAACCTAACCCTTACCCTAACCCTAACCCTAACCTTAACCCTATCCCTAACCCTAACCCTGACCCTAACCCTTACCCTTACCCTAACCCTAACCCTAAACCTAACCCTAACCTTAACCCTAACCGTAACACTAACCCTTACCCTAACCCTAACCTTAAACCTAACCCTTACCCTTACCCTAACCCTAACCCTATCCCTAACCCTAACATTAATCCTAACCCTTGTCCTTACCCTAACTCTAACCCTAACCCTAACCCTTACCCTTACCCTAAACCTAACCCTAAACGTAACACTAAACCTAACACTAACCCTAACCCTAACCCTAACACTAACACTAACCCTTACCCTAAACCTTACCCTTACCCTAACCCTAACACTTAACCTAACCTTAACCCTAACCCTAACACTTACACTTACCCTAACCCTAACCCTAACCATAACCCTAACCTTTACCCTAACCCTAACCCTTACCCCAACCCTAACCACAAACCTAACCCTAACCCTAACCCTAACCCAACCCTTACCCTAACCCTAACACTAACCCTAACCCTAACCGTTACCGTAACTTAACCCTAAACCTAACACTAACCCAAAACCTTACCCTTACCATAAACCTAACCCTATCCCTAACCCTAACACTAATCCTTACCCTAACCCTAACCCTAACCCTAACCCTTACCCTTACCCTAACCCTAACGCTAACCTTAATGCTAACCCTAACCCTAACGCTAACCGTAACCCTTACCCTAACCCTAAACCTAACCGTTTGCTTACCCTACCCTTACCCTCACCCTAACCCTACCACTAACCCTAACCCTAACCCTAACCCTTACCCTAAACCTAACCCTAAACCTAACCCTAACCCTAACACTTACCCTAACCCTAACCCTAACCCTAAACCTAATCCTCACCCTTCCCCTTCCCCTAGCCCTAACCCTAATCCTCACCTTACCCTAACCCTAACACTCACCTTAATGCTAACCCTAACCCTAACCCTTACCCTAACCCTAACCCTAATCCTAATCCTTACAATAACCTTAACCCTAACCCTAAACCTAACCATGACCCTTTCCCTAACCCTAACCCTAACCCTAAACCTAACCCTAAACCTTAGCCTTACCCTTACCCTATCCCTAACACTAACCCTAAACTTAACACTAACCCTAACGCTAACCCTAAACCTTAACCTTACCCTAACCCCAACCCTAAACCTAACCCTAAACGTAACCCTAAACCTAACCCTAAACCTTACCAGTACCCTAAACCTAACCCTAAACCTAACCCTAACCCTAAGCCTTAAACTTACTCTAACCCTAACCCTAACCCTAACCCTTACCCTTACCCTAACTCTATCCCTAACCCTAACACTAACCCTAACCTTAACCCTAACCCTTACCCTAAACCTAACCCTAACCCTAACCCTTACCCTTACCCTAACCCTAACCCTAAACCTAACACTAACCCTAACACTAACCCTAACCCTTACCCTAACCCTAACCCCAAACCTAACCCTAACCCTAAGCCTAACCCTAAGCCTTACCCTGACCCTAAACCTAACACTAACCCTATCCTAAACCCTTACCCTAACCCTAACCCTAAACCTAACTCTAACCCTAACCCTTACCCTAACCCTAAACCTAACCCTAACCCTAACATTAATTCTTACACTAACGCTAACCCTAACCTTTACCCTTACCCTAACAGTAACCGTAACCCTTACCCTTACCCTAACCCTAACCCTAACCTTAATGCTAACCCTAACCCTAACGCTAACCCTAACCTTTAACCTAACTGTAAACCTTACCCTTACCCTTACATTAACCCTAACCCTAACCCTAAACCTAACCCTTACCCTTTCCCTAAACTTAACCCTAACCCTAATCCTCACCTTAATGCTATCCCTAACCCTAACCCTACCACTAATCCTTACCCTAACCCTAACCCTTACCTAACCCTAACACTAACCCTTAGTCTTACCCTAACCCTATTCCTACCTCTAACCCTAACCCTAACCCTAACCCTAACCTTACCCTTACCCTAACTCTATCCCTAACCCTAACACTAACCCTAACCCTAACCTTAACCCTAACCCTAACCCTAACCCTTACCATTACCCTAACCCTCATCCTAAATCTAACCCTTACTCTTACCTTAACTCTAAACCCAAACCCAACCCTAACCCTAACCCTTATCCTAACCCTAAACCTTACCTTACCCTACCCATAAACCTAACCCTAACCCTAACACTAACCCCTAACCCTCACCCTAACCCTAACCCTTACCCTAACCCTAACCCTAATACTAACCCTCACAATAACCCTAACACTAACCCTAACCCTGACCCTTTCCCTAACCCTAAACCTAAACCTAAACCTAACCCTAAACCTTAGCCTTACCCTTACCCTAACCCTAACACTAACCCTAACTTTAACACTAACCCTAACCCTAACCCTAAACCTTACCCTTACCCATACCCTAACCCTAAACCTAACCCTAACCATAACCCTAAGCCTAACCCTAAACCTTACCACTACCCTAAACCTAACCCTAAAACTAACCCTAACCCTAAACCTTAAACTTACTCTAACCCTAACCCTAACCCTAACCCTTAACCTTACCCTAACTCTATCCCTAACCCTAACACTAACCCTAACCATAACCCTAACCGTAACCCTAACCCTTACCCTAACCCTAAACCTAACCCTTACCCTTATCCTAACCCTAACCCTAAACCTAACACTAACCCTAACACTAACCCTAACCCTTACCCTAACCCTAACCCCAAACCTAACCCTAACCCTAAGCCTAACCCTAACCCTTACCCTGACCCTAACCCTAACACTAACCCTATCCTAAACCCTTACCCTAACCCTAACCCTAAACCTAACCCTAACCCTAACATTAATTCTTACACTAACGCTAACCCTAACCTTTACCCTTACCCTAACAGTAACCGTAACCCTTACCCTTACCCTAACCCTAACCCTAACCTTAATGCTAACCCTAACCCTAACGCTAACCCTAACCTTTAACCTAACCCTAAACCTTACCCTTATCCTTACATTAACCCTAACCCTAACCCTAACCCTAACCCTTACCCTTTCCCTAAACTTAACCCTAACCCTAATCCTCACCTTAATGCTATCCCTAACCCTAACCCTACCACTAATCCTTACCCTAACCCTAACCCTTACCTAACCCTAACACTAACCCTTAGTCTTACCATAACCCTATTCCTACCTCTAACCCTAACCCTAACCCTAACCCTAACCTTACCCTTACCCTAACTCTATCCCTAACCCTAACACTAACCCTAACCCTAACCTTAACCTAACCCTAACCCTAACCCTTACCATTACCCTAACCCTCATACTAAATCTAACCCTTACTCTTACCTTAACTCTAAACCCAAACCCAACCCTAACCCTAACCCTAACCCTTACCCTAACCCTAAACCTTACCTTACCCTACCCAGAAACCTAACCCTAACCCTAACACTAACCCCTAACCCTCACCCTAACCCTAACCCTTACCCTAACCCTAACCCTAATACTAACCCTCACAATAACCCTAACACTAACCCTAACCCTGACCCTTTCCCTAACCCTAAACCTAAACCTAAACCTAACCCTAAACCTTAGCCTTACCCTTACCCTAACCCTAACACTAACCCTAACCTTAACACTAACCCTAACCCTAACCCTAAACCTTACCCTTACCCATACCCTAACCCTAAACCTAACCCTAACCGTAACCCTAAGCCTAACCCTAAACCTTACCACTACCCTAAACCTAACCCTAAAACTAACCCTAACCCTAAACCTTAAACTTACTCTAACCCTAACCCTAACCCTAACCCTTAACCTTACCCTAACTCTATCCCTAACCCTAACACTAACCCTAACCATAACCCTAACCGTAACCCTAAACCTTACCCTAACCCTAAACCTAACCCTTACCCTTATCCTAACCCTAACCCTAAACCTAACACTAACCCTAACACTAACCCTAACCCTTACCCTAACCCTAACCCCAAACATAACCCTAACCCTAAGCCTAACCCTAACCCTTACCCTGACCCTAACACTAACACTAACCCTATCCTAAACCCTTACCCTAACCCTAACCCTAAACCTAACCCTAACCTTACCCTTACCCTAGCCATAAACCTACACCTAACCCTAAACCTAACCCTAACCCTAACACTAACCCTAAACCTAACCCTAAACCTAATCATAATCCTTACCCTTACCCTAACCCTAAACTTAACTTTAATGCTAACCCTAATCCTAACCCTCACCCTTACCCTAACCCTAATCCCAATCCTAATCCTTACAATAACCCTAACCCTAACTCTAACCCTAACCCTTACCCTTTCCCGAACCCTAACCCTAACCCTAACCCTAACCTTAACCCTAACCCTAACCCTAACCCTAAACCTTACCCTTACACTAACCCTAACCCTAAACCTAATCCTTATCGTAACCCTAACCCTAAACCTTACCCGTACCCTAAACCTAACCCTAAACCTAATCCTAACCCTAAGCCTTAACCTTACCCTAAACCTAACCCTCACCCTTACCCTAACCCTTACCTAACCCTAACACCTAACCCTAAACCTAACCCTAAACCTTGCCCTTACCCTAACCATAAACCTAACCCTAACCCTAACACTAACCCCTAACCCTCACCCTAACCCTAACCCTTACATTTACTCTAAACCTAACCCTAACCTTAACCCTAACCCTTACCCTAACCCTAACCCTAACCCTAACCCTCACCCTTACCCTAAACCTAACCTAACCCTAACCCCTAACCCTAACCCTAACCCTAAACATTACCCTTACCCTAACCATAAACCTAACCCTAACCCTAACACTAACCCCCACCCCTCACCTTAACCCTATTCCTTACATTTACACTAACCCTAACCCTAACTTTAAACCTAACCCTTACCTTAACCCTAACCCTAACTCTAACCCTTACCCTTACCCTAACACTTACCCTAACATTAATCCTAACCCTTACCCTTACCCTAAATCTAACCCTAACCCTAACACTTACCCTTACCCTAAACTTAACCCTAAACTTAACACTAACCCTAACACTAACCCTAACCCTAACCCTAACACTAACCCTTACCCTAACCCTTACCCTTACCCTAACCCTAACACTAAACCAAACCCTAACCCTAACCCTAACCCTAACACTTACACTTACTCTAACCCTAACCCTAAACCTAAACTTTACCCTAACCCTAACCCTTACCCTAACCCTAACACTAATCCTAACCCTAACCCTTACCCTAACCCTAACCCTAAACCTAACACTAACCCTAAACCTTAACCTTACCCTAACCCTAACCCTAACCCTAACCCTAACCCTAACCCTTACCCTAACCCTAACCCTAACCCAAACCCTACCCCTTACCCTTACCCTAACCCTATCCCTAACCCTTACCCTAACCCTAACGCTAACCTTAATGCTAACCCTAAGCCTAACGCTAACCCTAATCCTTACCCTAACCCTAAACCTAACCCTTATGCTTACCCTACCGTTACCATCAACCTAACCCTACCTCTAACCCTAACCCTAAACCTAACCCTTACCCTAACCTTAACCCTAACCCAAACCCTAACCCTTACCCTTACCCTTACCCTAACCCTAACCCTAACCCTTACCCTTACCCTAACCCTAACCCTAACTCTAACCCGAACACTAACCCGAACCCTAAACCTTACCCCAACCCTAAACCTAACCCTCAGCCTAACCCTTATCCTAACCTTAACCCTAACCCTAACCCTAACACTTACCCTTACCCTAACCCTAACCCTAACCCTAACCCTAACACTAACCCTAACCTTAACCTTAACCGTAACCCTAACCCGAACCATAACCCTAACCATAACCCTACCCCTTCCCCTTACCCTAACCCTAACCCTAACCCTAACATTAATCCTAACCCTTACCCTTACCCTAAATCTAACCCTAACCCTAAACCTTACCCTTACCCTAAACTTAACCCTAAACATAACACCAACTCTAACACTAACCCTAACCCTAACACTAACACTAACCCTTACCCTAACCCTTACCCTTAGCCTAACCCTAACCCTAACCCTAACCGTAACACTTACCCTTACCCTAACCCTAACCCTAACCCTTACTCTTACCCAAACCCTATGCACAAACCTAACACTAACCCTAACCCTAAACCTTACCCTTACCCTAAACCTAACCCTCACCCTTACCCTAACCCTAACCTAACCCTAACCCCTCACCCTAACCCTAACCCTAACTCTAAACCTTACCATTAACCAAGCCCTAACCCTAACCGTAACCCTAATCTTTACCTAACCCTAACCCTATCCCTAACCCTTACCCTTACCGTAACCCTAACCCTAACCCTAACTCTAACCCTAACCCTAACCCAAACCCTAACCCTTACCCTAATCCTAACCCTAACCCTTAGCCTAACCCTAAACCTAACCCTAAACTTAACCATAAACCTAACCCTAACACTAACCCTAACATTAACCCTAACCCTAACCCTAACCCTAACCCTTACCCTAACCCTAAAC
This sequence comes from Megascapheus bottae, assembly GCF_031878675.1. Classification (NCBI taxonomy): domain Eukaryota; kingdom Metazoa; phylum Chordata; class Mammalia; order Rodentia; family Geomyidae; genus Megascapheus; species Megascapheus bottae. The sequence goes on along the minus strand of NW_028327804.1, from coordinate 1,286,186 downwards.
CTAACCCTAAACCTTACCCTTACCCTAACCCTAACCCTAAACCTAACACTAACCCTAACACTAACCCTAACCCTAACACTAACACTAACACTAACCCTGACCCTAACTCTAACTCTTACCCTTACCATAACCCTAACACTAGACCTAACCCTAACCCTAACCCTAACACATACCCTTACCCTAACTCTAATCCTAACCCTAACCGTTACCCTAAACCTAACTCTTTCCCTAAACCTAACCCCAAACCTAAACCTAACCCTTACCCTAACCCTAACCCTAACCCTAACACTTACCCTATCCCTAACCCTTACCCTAACCCTAACCTAAATCTAACCCTAACCCTAACCCTTACCTAACCTTAATGCTAACCCTAACCCTAACGCTAACCCTAACCCTTACCCTAACCCTAAACCTAACCCTTATCCTTAACCTAACCGTAACCCTAACCCTAACCCTTACCCACTCCCTAACCCTAACCCTAACCCTACCCCACACCTTAATGCTAACCCTAACCCTAACCCTAACCCTAACCTTAACGCTAAACCTAAACCTAACCCTAACCCTTACCCTAACGCTAACCCTAAACCTAACCCTTACCATTACCCTAACCCTAACCCTAACCTTAATGCAAAACCTAACCCTAACCCGAAACCTAATCCTTACATTAACCCTAACCCTAACCGTAAACCTAACCATTACCCTTACCCTAACCCTAACCCTAAACCTAACCCTAACTCTAAAATTAATCCTTACCCTCACCATAACCCTAAACCTAACCCTAACCCTTACCCTTACCCTTACCGTAACCCTAAACCTAACGAAAACCCTAAACCTAACCCTATCCCTAACACTTACCTTTACCCTAACCCTAACCCCAACCTTAACCCCAAACCTAACCTAAAAATAAACCTATCCCTAACCCTTACCCTTACCCTAACCCTAACGCTAACCTTAATGCTAACCCTAACCCTAACGATAACCCTAACCCTTACCCTAACCCTAAACATAACAGTTATCCTTACTCTAACCCTTACCCTCACCCTAACCCTACCTCTAACCCTAACAATAACCCTTAGCCTAACCCTAAGCCTAACCCAGCCCTAACCTTACCCTTAGCCCAACCTTAACCCTAACCCTAACCCTTACTCTTACCCTAATCCTAACCACAAACCTAACCCTAACCCTAATTCTAAACCTTACCCTTACCCTAAACCTAACCCTCACCCATACCCTAACCCTAACCTAACCCTAACCCCTAACCCTAACCCTAACCCTAAACCTTACCCTTACCCTAACCATAAACCTAACCCTAACTCTAACACTAACCCCTAACCCTCACCCTAACCCTAACCCTTACATTTACCCTAACCCTAACCCTAACCTTAACCCTAACCCTTACCCTAACCTTAACCCTAGACCTAAACCTAACCCTAACCTTACCCTTACCCTGACCCTAACCCTACACCTATCCCTAAAGCTAACCCTAACCCTAACACTTACTCTAACCCTAACCCTAAACCTAAACCTAATACTAAACCTTACCGTTAACCTAACCCTAACCCTAACCCTTACCTGACCCTAACCCTAACCCTAAACTTAATGCTAACCCTAAAACTAACCCTCACCCTTACCCTAACCCTAACCCTAAACCTAACCCTAAACCTAACCCTTACCCTTACCCTAAGCCTAAACCTAACCCTAACCCTAAACCTATCCCTTAATCTAACCCTAAACCTAACCCTAATCCTTACCCTAACCCTAACCCTAACCCTAACCCTTACCCTTTTACTAACCATAACCCTATCCCTAAACCTAACCTTTACCCTAACCCTAACCCTAATCCTAACCCTTACCCTTATCCTAACCCTAAACTTAAAACTAACCCTAACACTAACCCTAAACCTAACCCTTAGCCTTAACCCTAACCCTAAACCTAACACAAACCCTAACCCTAACCCTAACCTTAACGCTAACCCTAAACTGAACCCTAATCCTTACCCTTACACTTAACCTAACCCTAACCCTAACCCTAACCCTAACACTTACCCTTACCCTAACTCTAACCTTAACCCTAACTTTTACCCTAACCCTAACCCTTACCCTTACCTTAACCCTAACCCTAACCCTTACTCTTACCCTAAGCCTAACACCAAACCTAACACTAAACCTATCCCTAAACCTTACCCTTACCCTAAACTTAAAACTAACCCTTACCCTAACCCTAATCCTAACCCTAATCGCTAACCCTAACCCTAAGTCTAAACCTTACTCTTACCCTAACCCTAACCCTAAACCTAACACTAACCCTAACATTAACCCTAACCCTAACCCTAACTTTAACACTAACCTAAACCTAACCCTAACCCTAAACATATCCCTTACCATTACCCTAACCCAACACTAAACGTAACTCTAACCATAACACTTAGCCTTACCCTAACCCTAACCCTAAACTGAACCCCAAACCTAAACCTAAACCTAACCCTAAACCTAACCCTTACCCTTACCCTAACCCTAACGCTAACCCTAACAATAAGCCTAACATTTACTCTTGCCCTAACCCTAAACCTAACCCTAACACTTACCCTAACCCTAACCCTAACCCTAACCCTTACACTAACCCTAACCCTAACTCTAACCCCTTCCCTAACCCTTACCCTAAACCTAACTTTATCCCCTAACCCTAACCCTTACCCTTACCCTAACCCTAACCCTAACCCTTAACCTTACCCGAACCCTAACCCTAACTCTAACCCTAACCCTAACCCAAACCCTAACCCTTGCCTTAACACTAACCCTAACCCTCAGCCTAACGCTAACCCTAACCCTAAACTTAACCCTAAACCTAACCCTAACCCTTACCCTTACCCTAACCCTAACCTTAACCCTAACCCTAACCCTAACCCTTACCCTAACCTGAACCCTAACCCTAACCCTAACACTAACCCTAACCTTAACTCTGACCGTAACACTGACCCTTACCCTAACCCTAACCCTAACCCTAAACCTTACCCTTACCCTAACCCTAACCCTAAACCTAACCCTAACCCTAATCCTAACCCTAACCCTATCCCTAACCCTTACCCTAACCCTAACCCTAACCCTTACCCTTACTCTAACCCTAACCCTAAACCTAACCCTAACCCTAACCCTAACCCTTACCCTAACCCTAACCCTAAAACTAACCCTAACCATAACCCTAAACCTAACCCTAACCCTAACCCTAACCCTTAGCCTTACCCTTACACTAACCCTAAACCTAACCCTAACCCTAACCCTAAACCTAACCCTAAACCTAACCCTAACCCTAACCCTAACCCTAACACTAACCCTTACCCTAACCCTTACCCTTACCCTAACCCTAACACTAAACCTAACCCTAACCCTAACCCTAACACTTACCCTTACCCTAACTCTAACCTTAACCCTAACTTTTACCCTAACCCTAACCCTTACCCTTACCCTTACCTTAACCCTAACCCTAACTTTAACACTAACCCTAACCCTAATGCTAACCCCAAACATATCCCTTACCATTACCCTAACCCAACCCTAAACGTAACTCTAACCCTAACACTTAGCCTTACCCTAACCCTAACCCTAAACTCAACCCCAAACCTAAACCTAAACCTAACCCTAAACCTAACCCTTACCCTTACCCTAACCCTAACGCTAACCCTAACACTAACCCTAACATTTACTCTTGCCCTAACACTAACCCTAACCCTAACACTTACCCTAACCCTAACCCTAACCCTAACCCTTACACTAACCCTAACCCTAACTCTAACCCCTTCCCTAACCCTTACCCTAAACCTAACTTTATCCCCTAACCCTAACCCTTACCCTTACCCTAACCCTAACCCTAACCCTAAACCTTACCCTTACCCTAACCCTAACCCTAAACCTAACCCTAACCCTAATCCTAACCCTAACCCTATCCCTAACCCTTACCCTAACCCTAACCCTAACCCTTACCCTTACTCTAATTCTAACCCTAAACCTAACCCTAACCCTAACCCTAACCCTTACCCTAACCCTAACCCTAAAACTAACCCTAACCATAACCCTAAACCTAACCCTAACCCTAACCCTAACCCTTAGCCTTACCCTTACACTAACCCTAAACCTAACCCTAACCCTAACCCTAAACCTAACCATAAACCTAACCCTAACACTAAACCTAACCCTAACCCTAACCCTAACACTTACCCTTACCCTAACTCTAACCTTAACCCTAACTTTTACCCTAACCCTAACCCTTACCCTTAACTTAACCCTAACCCTAACTTTAACACTAACCCTAACCCTAACGCTAACCCTAAACATATCCCTTACCATTACCCTAACCCACCCCTAAACGTAACTCTAACCCTAACACTTAGCCTTACCCTAACCCTAACCCTAAACTCAACCCCAAACCTAAACCTAAACCTAACCCTAAACCTAACCCTTACCCTTACCCTAACCCTAACGCTAACCCTAACACTAACGCTAACATTTACTCTTGCCCTAACACTAAACCTAACCCTAACACTTACCCTAACCCTAACCCTAACCCTAACCCTTACACTAACCCTAACCCTAACCCTAACCCCTTCCCTAACCCTTACCCTAAACCTAACTTTATCCCCTAACCCTAACCCTTACCCTTACCCTAACCCTAACCCTAACCCTTAACCTTACCCTAACCCTAACTCTAACCCTAACCCTAACCCAAACCCTAACCCTTGCCTTAACACTAACCCTAACCCTCAGCCTGACGCTAACCCTAACCCTAACCTTAACCCTAACCCTAACCCTAACCCTTACCCTTACCCTAACCCTAACCTTAACCGTAACCCTAAACCTTACCCTAACCTGAACCCTAACCCTAACCCTAACACTAACCCTAACCTTAACTCTGACCGTAACACTAACCCTTACCCTAACCCTAACCCTAACCCTAACCCTAAACCTTACCCTTACCCTAACCCTAACCCTAAACCTAACCCTAACCCTAATCCTAACCCTAACCCTATCCCTAACCCTTACCCTAAACCTAACCCTTACTCTTACTCTAACCCTAACCCTAAACCTAACTCTAACCCTAACCCTAACCTTTACCCTAACCCTAACCCTAAAACTAACCCTAACCATAACCCTAAATCTAACCCTAACCCTAACCCTAACCCTTAGCCTTACCGTTACACTAACCCTAACCTAACCCTAACCCTAACCCTAAACCTAACCATAAACCTAACCCTAACCCTAACCCTAAACCTAACACTAACCCTAACCCTAACCCTTACCCTTACCCTAACCCTAACCCTAACCCTTACACTTACCCTAACCCTAACACCAAACCTAACCCTAAACCTATCCCTAAACCTTACACTTACCCTAAACTTAAACCTAACCCTTACCCTAACCCTAATCCTAACCCTAACCCCTAATCCTAACCCTAAGCCTAAACCTTACTCTTACCCTAAACCTAACCCTAAACCTAACACTTACGTTAACCCTAACACTAATCCTAACATTTTCACCTTACCCTAACCCTAACCCTAACGCTAACACTAACCCTAACTTTAACCCTAACCCTAACCCTAACCCTAATCCTTACCCTTACCCTAACCTTAACCCTAAACCTAACCCTTACCCTTACCCTTACTGAATCCTAAACCTAACCCTTACCCTTACCCTAACCCTAACCCTAACCCTAACCCTTACCCTAACCCTAACCCTAAACCTGACCCTAACCCTAACCCTTGCCCTTACCATAACCCTAACCCCAAAAATGACCCTATCAGTAACCCCTAACCATAACCTTTAACCTAACCCTAACCCTAACACTAACCCTAACCCTAACTCTAATCCTTAGTCTTACGCTAATCCTAACCCTAACCCTAACCATTACGCTTATCCTAAACCTAACCCTAACCCTAACCCTAAACTTAACCCTAAACCTAACATAAACCCTAACCCTAACCTTTACCCTAACCCTAACCCTGAACCTAACCCTAACCCTAGCAAATACCCTTACCCTAACCTTAACCCTAAAACTAACCCTTACCCTTACCCTTACTGAATCCTAAACCTAACCCTTACCCTTACCCTAACCCTAACCCTAACCCTAACCCTTACCCTAACCCTAATCCTAACCCTAACCCTAACCCTAAACCTGACCCTGACCCTAACCCTTGCCCTTACCATAACCCTAACCCCAAAAATGACCCTATCCCTAAGCCTAACCCTAACCCTTAACCTAACCCTAACCCTAAACCTAACCCTAACCCCTAAACCTTACCCTTACCCGAAGCCTAAACCTAACCCTAACCCTAACCCTATCACTTACCCTAACCCAAAACCTAACCCTAATCCTTCCCCTAACCCTAACCCTAAGTCTAACCCTTACCCTTTCCCTAACCCTATCCCTAACCCTAACCTTTACCCTAACCCTAACCCTAACCCTAACCCTTACCCTGACCCTAACCCTAAACTTAAACCTCACCCTAACACTAACCCTAAACCTAACCCTTACCCTTAACCCTAACCCTAAACCTAACACAAACCCTAACTCTAACCTTAACGCTAACCATAAACTTAACCCTAATCCTTACCCTTACACTTAACCCAACCCTAACCCTAACACTTACCCTTACCCTAACCCTAACCCTAACCATAATTATTACCCTAACCCTAAACCTAACCCTTACCCTTACCCTAACCCTAACCCTTACACTTACCCTAACCCTAACACCAAACCTAACCCTAAACCTATCCCTAAACCTTACCTTTACCCTAAACTTTAACCTAACCCTTACCCTAACCCTAATCCTAACCCTAACCCCTAACCCTAACCCTAAGGCTAAACCTTACTCTTACCCTAACCCTAACACTAAACCTAACACTAACCTTAACCCTAACACTAACCCTAACATTTTAACCTTACCCTAACCCTAACCCTAACCCTAACACTAACCCTAATTTTAACCCTAACCCTAACCCTAACCCTTACCCTTACTCTAACCTTAACCCTAAACCTAACCCTTACCCTTACACTTACTGAATCCTAAACCTAACCCTTACCCTTACCCTAACCCTAACCCTAACCCTAACCCTTACCCTAACCCTAACCCTAAACCTGACCCTAACCCTAACCCTTGCCCTTACCATAACCCTAACCCCAAAAATGACCCTATCCCTAACCCTAATCCTAACCCTTAACCTAACCCTAACCCTAACACTAACCCTAACCCTAACTCTAACCCTTAGTGTTACGCTAATCGTAACCCTAACACTAACCCTTATGCTTACCCTAAACCTAACCCTAACCATAACCCTAAACTTAACCCTAAACCTAACATAAACCCTAACCCTAACACTTACACTAATCCTAACCCTGAACCTAACCCTAACCCTAACCAATACCCTTACCCTAACCTTAACCCTGAACCTAACCCTTACCCTTACCCTTACTGAATCCTAAACCTAACCCTTACACTTACCCTAACCCTAACCCTAACCCTAACCCTTACCCTAACCCTAATCCTAACCCTAACCCTAACCGTAAACCTGACCCTAACCCTAACCCTTGCCCTTACCATAACCCTAACCCCAAAAATGACCCTATCCCTAACCCTAACCCTAACCCTTAACATAACCCCAACCCTAACCCTAACCCTAACTCTAACCCTTAGTCTTACGCTAACCCTATCCCTAACCCTAACCCTTACCCTTACCCTATCCCTAACCCTAACCCTAACCCTTAACATAACCCAAACCCTAACCCTAACCCTAACCCTAACCTTAACGCTAACCCTAACCATAAAACTAACCCTTACCCTCACCCTAACTCTAACCTTAAACCTAACCCTAAACCTAACCTTAACCCCAACTCTAAACCCAACCGAATTCGAACCCTAACACATACCCTTACCCTAACCTAACCCTAACCCTAACCCTAACACTTATTCTTACCCTAACCCTAACCCTAACCCTAATCCCTAACCCTAACCCTTACCCTAACCCTAACCCTAACTCTAACCCTTAACCTCACCCTAACCCTAACTGTAACCCTAACCCTAACCCTAATCCTAATCCTTACCCTAAACCTAAGCCTAACCCTTAGCCTAACCCTAACCCTAACCCTAACCCTTACCCTAACCTTTACCCTTATCCAAACCAAACCCTAAACCTAACCCTTACCCTTACCCTAACCTTAACCCTAACCCCTAACCCTAACCCTAACCCTAACTCTAACCCTTACCCTTACCCTAACCCTAACCCTAACCCTTACCCTAAACCTATCTCTAACCCTTAGCCTTACCCTGCCCGAACCCTACCCCTTACCCTAACCGTAACCGTAACACTTATCCTAACCCTAACACTAACCCTAAACGATAAACCTAACCCTAGCGCTCACCCTAACCCTAACCCTAAATCTAACCCTTACCCTAAACCTAACCATAACTCTACCTTAGCCTTACCCTAACCCTAACCGTAACCCTAACCCTTCCACTAACCCTAACCCTAACCCTTCCACTAACTCTAACCTTAACTCTAACCCCTAACCCTAACTCTAACCGTAATGCTCACCCTAACCCTAACCCTAAACCTAAGCCTTAACCTAATCCTAACCCTAACCCTAACCCTTACACTTACCCTAACCCTAACCCTAACCCTAACCCCAGCCCTAAACCTAACCCTAACCCTTACCCTGACCCTAACCCTAACCCTAACCCTAACCCTGACCCTAACCCTTACCCTTACTGAATCCTAAACCTAACCCTTACCCTTACCCTAACCCTAACCCTAACCCTAACACTTACCCTAACCCTAATCCTAACCCTAACCCTAACCCTAAACCTGACCCTAATCCTAACCCTTGCCCTTACCATAACCCTAACCCCAAAAATGACCCTATCCCTAACCCTAACCCTAACCCTTAACCTAACCCTAACCCTAAACCTAACCCTAACCCTAAACCTTACCCTTACCCGAAGCCTAAACCTAACCCTAACCCTAACCCTATCACTTACCCTAACCCTAAACCTAACTCTAATCCTTCCCCTAACCCTAACCCTAAGTCTAACCCTTACCCTTTGCCTAACCCTATCCCTAACCCTAACCTTTACCCTAACCCTAACCCTAACCCTAACCCTTACACTGACCCTAACCCTAAACTTAAACCTCACCCTAACACTAACCCTAAACCTAACCCTTACCCTAAACCCTAACCCTAAACCTAACACAAACCCTAACTCTAACCTTAAGGCTAACCATAAACTTAACCCTAATCCTTACCCTTACACTTAACCCAACCCTAACCATAACACTTACCCTTACCCTAACCCTAACCCTAACACTAACTATTACCCTAACCCTAAACCTAATCCTTAACCTTACCCTAACCCTAACCCTAACCCTCACACTTACCCTAACCCTAACACCAAACCTAACCATAAACCTATCCCTAAACCTTACCCTTACCCTAAACTTAAACCTAACCCTTACCGTAACCCTAATCCTAACCCTAAACCCTAACCCTAACCCTAAGGCTAAACCTTACTCTTACCCTAACCCTAACACTAAACCTAACACTAACCTTAACCCTAACACTAACCCTAACATTTTAACCTTACCCTAACCCTAACCCTAACACTAACACTAACCCTAATTTTAACCCTAACCCTAACCCTAACTCTAACCCTTACCCTTACCCTAACCTTAACCATAAACCTAACCCTTACCCTTACACTTACTGAATCCTAAACCTAACCCTTACCCTTACCCTAACCCTAACCCTAACCCTAACCCTTACCCTAACCCTAACCCTAACCCTAAACCTGACCCTAACCCTAACCCTTGCCCTTACCCTAACCCTAACCCTAACCCTAACCCTCACACTTACCCTAACCCTAACACCAAACCTAACCCTAAACCTATCCCTAAACCTTACCCTTACCCTAAACTTAAACCTAACCCTTACCGTAACCCTAATCCTAACCCTAAACCCTAACCCTAACCCTAAGGCTAAACCTTACTCTTACCCTAACCCTAACACTAAACCTAACACTAACCTTAACCCTAACACTAACCCTAACATTTTAACCTTACCCTAACCCTAACCCTAACCCTAACACTAACCCTAATTTTAACCCTAACCCTAACCCTTACCCTTACCCTAACCTTAACCATAAACCTAACCCTTACCCTTACACTTACTGAATCCTAAACCTAACCCTTACCCTCACCCTAACCCTAACCCTAACCCTAACCCTTACCCTAACCCTAACCCTAACCCTAAACCTGACCCTAACCCTAACCCTTGCCCTTACCATAACCCTAACCCCAAAAATGACCCTATCCCTAACCCTAATCCTAACCCTTAACCTAACCCTACCCCTAACACTAACCCTAACCCTAACTCTAACCCTTAGTCTTACGCTAACCCTAACTCTAACCCTAACCCTTACGCTTACCCTAAACCTAACCCTAACCCTAACCCTAAACTTAACCCTAAACCTAACATAAACCCTAACCCTAACCCTTACACTAATCCTAACCCTGAACCTAACCCTAACCCTAACCAATACCCTTACCCTAACCTTAACCCTAAACCTAACCCTTACCCTTACCCTTATTGAATCCTAAACCTAACCCTTACCCTTACCCTAACCCTAAACCTAACCCTAACCCTTACCCTAACCCTAATCCTAACCCTAACCCTAACCCTAAACCTGACCCTAACCCTAACCCTTGCCCTTACCCTAACCCTAACCCCAAAAATGACCCTATCCCTAACCCTAACCCTAACCCTTAACATAACCCTAACCCTAACCCTAACTCTAACCCTTAGTCTTACGCTAACCCTATCCCTAACCCTAACCATTACCCTTACCCTATCCCTAACCCTAACCCTTAACATAACCCAAACCCTAACCCTAACCCTTACCCTTACCCTAACCCTAACCCTAACCCTAACCTTAACGCTAACCCTAACCATAAAACTAACCCTTACCCTCACCCTAACTCTAACCTTAAACCTAACCCTAAACCTAACCTTAACCCCAACTCTAAACCCAACCCTAATTCTAACCCTAACACATACCCTTACCCTAACCTAACCCTAACCCTAACCCTAACACTTATTCTTACCCTAACCCTAACCCTAATCCCTAACCCTAACCCTTACCCTAACCCTAACCCTAACTCTAACCCTTAACCTCACCCTAACCCTAACGGTAACCCTAACCCTAACCCTAATCCTAATCCTTACCCTAAACCTAACCCTAACCCTTAGCCTAACCCTAACCCTAACCTTAACCCTAACCCTAACCCTTACCCTAAACTTTACCCTTACACTAACCCTAACCCTAAACCTAACACTAACCCTAATCTTAACCCTAACCCTAACCCTAACCCTTACCCTTATCCAAACCAAACCCTAAACCTAACCCTTACCCTTACCCTAACCCTAACCCTAACCCCTAACCCTAACCCTAACCCTAACCCTAACTCTAACCCTTAGCCTTACCCTAACCCTAACCCTAACCCTTACCCTAACCGTAACCGTAACACTTATCCTAACACTAACACTAACCCTAAACGATAAACCTAACCCTAGCGCTCACCCTAACCCTAACCCTAAATCTAACCCTTACCCTAAACCTAACCATAACTCTACCTTAGCCTTACCCTAACCCTAACCGTAACCCTAACCCTTCCACTAACCCTAACCCTAACCCTTCCACTAACACTAACCTTAACTCTAACCCCTAACCCTAACTCTAACCGTAATGCTCACCCTAACCCTAACCCTAAACCTAAGCCTTAACCTAACCCTAACCCTAACCCTTACACTTACCCTAACCCTAACCCTAACCCTAACCCCAGCCCTAAACCTAACCCTAACCCTTACGCTGACCCTAACCCTAACACTTAACCTAACCCTAACCCTAACCCTAACCCTTACCCTAACCCTAATCCTTACCCTAACCGTAACCTAACCCTAACCCTAACCTTAACCCTAACCCTTCCCTTACCAAAACCCTAAAACTAACCCTAACCCTAAACCTAACCCTAGCCCTAACCCTAACCCTTACCCTTATGCTAAACCCAAACCTAACCCTAACTCTAACCCTAATCTCTACCCAACCCTAACCCTAACCCTAACGCTTACTCTTACCCTAACCCTTACGCCATACCTAACCCTAAAACTAACCCTAAACCTTACCCTTACCCTAAACCTAACCCTAACCCTTACCCTACCCCTAACCCTAAGCCTAACCCTTTCCCCTAACATTAACCATAACCCTAAACGTTACCCTTACCCCAAACCTAAATCTAACGCTAACCCTAACCCTTACCCTTAACCCTAACTCTCACCCTTACCCTTACCCTAACCCTAACCCTAAACTTAACCCTAAACCTAACACTAACCCTAACCCTAACCCTTACCCTAACCCTAACCCTAAACCTAACCCTAACCCTAACCCTTACCCTTACCCTAAGCCTAAACCTAACCCTAACCCTAAACCTATCCCTTAATCTAACCCTAAACCTAACCCTAATCCTTACCCTAACCCTAACCCTAACCCTAACCCTTACCCTTTTACTAACCCTAACCCTATCCCTAAACCTAACCTTTACCCTAACCCTAACCCTAACCCTAACCCTTACCCTTATCCTAACCGTAAACTTAAACCTAACCCTAACACTAACCCTAAACCTGACCCTTAGCCTTAACCCTAACCCTAAACCTAACACAAACCCTAACCCTAACCTTAACGCTAACCCTAAACTTAACCCTAATCCTTACCCTTACACTTAACCTAACCCTAACCCTAACCCTAACCCTAACCCTTACCCTTATCCAAACCAAACCCTAAACCTTACTCTTACCCTTATCCTAACCCTAACCCTAACCCCTAACCCTAACCCTAACCCTAACCCTAACTCTAACCCTTAGCCTTACCCTAACCCTAACCCTAACCCTTACCCTAACCCTATCTCTAATCCTTAGCCTTACCCTGCCCTAACCCTACCCCTTACCCTAACCGTAACCGTAACACTTATCCTAACCCTAACACTAACCCTAAACGATAAACCTAAACCTAGCGCTCACCCTAACCCTAACCCTAAATCTAACCCTTACCCTAACCTAACCATAACTCTACCTTAGCCTTACCCTAACCCTAACCGTAACCCTAACCCTTCCACTAACCCTAACCCTAACCCTTCCACTAACTCTAACCTTAACTCTAACCCCTAACCCTAACTCTAACCGTAATGCTCACCCTAACCCTAACCCTAAACCTAAGCCTTAACCTAACCCTAACCCTAACCCTAACCCTTACACTTACCCTAACCCTAACCCTAACCCTAACCCCAGCCCTAAACCTAACCCTAACCCTTACCCTGACCCTAACCCTAACACTTAACCTAACCCTAACCCTAACCCTAACCCTTACCCTAACCCTAATCCTTACCCTAACCGTAACCTAACCCTAACCCTAACCTTAACCCTAACCCTTCCCTTATCAAAACCCTAAAACTAACCCTAACCCTAAACCTAACCCTAACCCTAACCCTAACCCTTACCCTTATGCTAAACCCAAACCTAACCCTAACTCTAACCCTAATCTCTACCCAACCCTAACCCTAACCCTAACGCTTACTCTTACCCTAACCCTTACGCCATACCTAACCCTAAAACTAACCCTAAACCTTACCCTTACCCTAAACCTAACCCTAAACCTTACCCTACCCCTAACCCTAAGCCTAACCCTTTCCCCTAA